>NC_142802.1:74277913-74330485 GCF_049724085.1 Artemia sp. Qi Xiang Cuo | reverse complement strand
AAATGCAAGAGTTGGAATATTTCAGTAGTGTTTGGTTGTGGTTTACCTTGTCACAGTTACATTTTCTTGATTTTTCAAAGTTCATTTTGAATTTCTTTCGTTGAAATGCAAGAGTTGGAATATTTCAGTAGTGTTTGGTTGTGGTTTACCTTGTCACAGTTACATTTTCTTGATTTTTCAAAGTTCATTTTGAATTTCTTTCGTTGAAATGCAAGAGTTGGAATATTTCAGTAGTGTTTGGTTGTGGTTTACCTTGTCACAGTTACATTTTCTTGATTTTTCAAAGTTCATTTTGAATTTCTTTCGTTGAAATGCAAGAGTTGGAATATTTCAGTAGTGTTTGGTTGTGGTTTACCTTGTCACAGTTACATTTTCTTGATTTTTCAAAGTTCATTTTGAATTTCTTTCGTTGAAATGCAAGAGTTGGAATATTTCAGTAGTGTTTGGTTGTGGTTTACCTTGTCACAGTTACATTTTCTTGATTTTTCAAAGTTCATTTTGAATTTCTTTCGTTGAAATGCAAGAGTTGGAATATTTCAGTAGTGTTTGGTTGTGGTTTACCTTGTCACAGTTACATTTTCTTGATTTTTCAAAGTTCATTTTGAATTTCTTTCGTTGAAATGCAAGAGTTGGAATATTTCAGTAGTGTTTGGTTGTGGTTTACCTTGTCACAGTTACATTTTCTTGATTTTTCAAAGTTCATTTTGAATTTCTTTCGTTGAAATGCAAGAGTTGGAATATTTCAGTAGTGTTTGGTTGTGGTTTACCTTGTCACAGTTACATTTTCTTGATTTTTCAAAGTTCATTTTGAATTTCTTTCGTTGAAATGCAAGAGTTGGAATATTTCAGTAGTGTTTGGTTGTGGTTTACCTTGTCACAGTTACATTTTCTTGATTTTTCAAAGTTCATTTTGAATTTCTTTCGTTGAAATGCAAGAGTTGGAATATTTCAGTAGTGTTTGGTTGTGGTTTACCTTGTCACAGTTACATTTTCTTGATTTTTCAAAGTTCATTTTGAATTTCTTTCGTTGAAATGCAAGAGTTGGAATATTTCAGTAGTGTTTGGTTGTGGTTTACCTTGTCACAGTTACATTTTCTTGATTTTTCAAAGTTCATTTTGAATTTCTTTCGTTGAAATGCAAGAGTTGGACTATTTCAGTAGTGTTTGCTTGTGGTTTACCATATCACATTTTCATTTTCATGATTTTTCAAAGTTGATTTTGAATTGCAATTTTGGAAATGCAATATTTGGAATGATTTACCAGTGCTTGGTTATGGTTTACCTTGTCAAAGTTACATTTTCTAGAATGTTACAAGCTCCTTTCCATTTTCTTTCGTTGAAGAGTATCAGCTGGACTATTTCACTAGTGTATGATTGTGGTTTAACTTGTCAAATTTACATTTTCATGATTCTTTGAAGTTCATTTTGAATTTCTTTCATTGAAATGCAAGAGTTGGAATATTTCAGTAGTGTTTGGTTGTGGCTTACCTTGTCATAGTTACATTTTCTTGATTCTTCAATGTTCATTTTGAATTTCTTTCGTTGAAATGCAAGAGTTGGAATATTTCAGTAGTGTTTGGTTGTGGTTTACCTTGTCACAGTTACATTTTCTTGATTTTTCAAAGTTCATTTTGAATTTCTTTCGTTGAAATGCAAGAGTTGGAATATTTCAGTAGTGTTTGGTTGTGGTTTACCTTGTCACAGTTACATTTTCTTGATTTTTCAAAGTTCATTTTGAATTTCTTTCGTTGAAATGCAAGAGTTGGAATATTTCAGTAGTGTGTGGTCGTGGTTCACCGTGTCACACTTACATACTCATGTTTTTTCAAAAGATCATTATGGATATTTTTCGTGAAATGAATGAGTTGGAATCTTTAAGTAATGTTTTGTCGGGGTTTACCTTGTCACAGTTACATTTTCTTGATTTTTCAAAAATTATTTTAAATTTCTTACGTTGAAATGCAAGAGTTGGAATATTTCAGTAGTGTTCGGTTGTGGTTTACCTTGTCATAGCTACATTTTCTTGATTTCTCAAAGTTCATTTTTAATTTCTTTAGTTGAAATGCAAGAGTTGTAATATTTCAGTAGTGTTTGGTTGTGGTTTGCCATGTCACTGTTACATTTTCTTTATTTTTCAAAGTTAATTTTGAATTTCTTTCCTTGAAATGCAAGAGTCGGCATAGTTCAGTAGTTAGTGCTTGTTGTGGACCCTGACACAGTTTCATTTTCTTTATTTTTCAAATTTCATTTTGAATCATTCAAGAAACGTTAGTAAACGCAATTTTAAACTACATAATATTTGAATGAACATACGTGACAAATTTACAAACGAGTGGATTCCCGCTGGTTCCTACATTGCAAAAGTGAGCAGTACGAAAACTCCACATTTTCAACCAGACTGGTTTTAGACAACACACCCACAGAGATGACACACACACATAGAAACGAGACAGCACAGACACGACACACAAACAGAGTCATAGAGATATCCAAAGTTGGGTTGACCTAGGTTCACTTAGAGTGGCGCGCCACTCTAAGTGAACCTAGGTCAACCCAACTTTTTGGATATCTCTCTCACTATGACCCTGGTTGTGTTTCGTGTCTGTGCGTGTCTCGTTTCTATGTGTGTGTGTCCTCTCTGGGGGGGTGTGGTCTAAAAAACCAGTCTGGTTGAAAATGTGGAGTTTTCGTACTGCTCACTTTTTTTGCAATGTGTAGGAACCAGCGGGAAGCCCTACTATATTTGAAATCTATAAATGAATGACATTAGTGGAGCGGGTGTTTAAACATCGTGTATACTCACGTTTCTGTATTGAATCAAAAAGATCTTAGAAATATGAAGAAAATATAACTGTGAAAGGATCATCAACAGGCAAACACTCCTTATATATACCGAATCTTTCAGTTCAACGAAAAAAATTCAAAATGGACTTTTAAAAAACAAGAAAAAGTAGCTGTGACAAGGTAAACCACTACCAAACACAACTGAAATATTCAAACTCTTGCATTTCAATGAAACAAATTCAAAATGAACTTTGAGAAAACAAGAAAATGTAGCTGTGACAAGGTAAACCACAACCGAACACTACTGAAATATTCCAAGTCTTGCATTTCAACGAAAGAAATTCAAAATGAACATTGAAAAATCAAGAACATGTAACTGTGACAAGGTAAACCACAACCAAACACTACTGAAATATTCCAACTCTTGCATTTCAACGAAAGAAATTCAAAATGAACTTTGAAAAATCAAGAAAATGTAACTGTGACAAGGTAAACCACAACCAAACACTACTGAAATATTCCAACTCTTGCATTTCAACGAAAGAAATTCAAAATGAACTTTGAAAAATCAAGAAAATGTAACTGTGACAAGGTAAACCACAACCAAACACTACTGAAATATTCCAACTCTTGCATTTCAACGAAAGAAATTCAAAATGAACTTTGAAAAATCAAGAAAATGTAACTGTGACAAGGTAAACCACAACCAAACACTACTGAAATATTCCAACTCTTGCATTTCAACGAAAGAAATTCCAAATAAACTTTGAAAAATCAAGAAAATGTAACTGTAACAAGGTAAACCACAACCAAACACTACTGAAATATTCCAACTCTTGCATTTCAATGAAAGAAATTCAAAATGAACTTCGAAAAATCAAGAAAATGTAACTGTGACAAGGTAAACCACAACCATAAACTGCTGAAATAGTCCAGCTCTTGCTTTTCAACGAAAGAATATCGAATTGAGCATGTAACAATCAAGAAAATGTAACTTTGACAATGTATACCATAACCAAACACCGCTGAAACATTCCAACTATTACTTTTCAACAGAAACAATTCAAAATCAACATTGAAAAATCATGAAAATGTAACTGTGACATGGTAAACCACAACCAAAACACTACTGAAATAGTCCAACTCTTGCATTTCAACGAAAGAAATTCAAAATGAACTTTGAAAAATCAAGAAAATGTAACTGTGACAAGGTAAACCACAACCAAACACTACTGAAATATTCCAACTCTTGCATTTCAACGAAAGAAATTCAAAATGAACTTTGAAAAATCAAGAAAATGTAACTGTGACAAGGTAAACCACAACCAAACACTACTGAAATATTCCAACTCTTGCATTTCAACGAAAGAAATTCAAAATGAACTTTGAAAAATCAAGAAAATGTAACTGTGACAAGGTAAACCACAACCAAACACTACTGAAATATTCCAACTCTTGCAGTTCAGCGAAAGAAATTCAAAATGAACTTTGAAAAATCAAGAAAATGTAACTGTGACAAGGTAAACCACAACCAAACACTACTGAAATATTCCAACTCTTGCATTTCAACGAAAGAAATTCAAAATGAACTTTGAAAAATCAAGAAAATGTAACTGTGACAAGGTAAACCACAACCAAACACTTCTGAAATATTCCAACTCTTGCATTTCAACGAAAGAAATTCAAAATGAACTTTGAAAAATCAAGAAAATGTAACTTTGACAATGTAAAAAACAACCAAACACTTCTGAAATATTCCAACTCTTGCATTTCAGCGAAATAAATTAAAAATTAAATTTGAAAAAAAAAGAATATTTAACTTTTACGTTGAAACACTCAAAAAAAAAAAAATGAAGGTCATTTTGAACAAAGAAAAATCAAGAAAATGTTATTTGTAAAGTGTAAAACAAAACAAATCACAAGTGAAGTGTTGCAAATCTTCAATTTTAGTGGCATACCTTCAAAATGATAAATGGAAAATAAATCACATGTAACAGTTACAAGGTCAACCCTAATCAAACGCTACTGAAAAATAAACAGTCTATCAATGAAACTAAGGAAATACAAAATAAACTTTAACATTTCATGAGAATGTACCAGGATCCAGTGAAAGCATGCCAAAACGCTCCTGAACTATTCCAACACTTGAATTTCACCGAAAGAAATTCAAAATGAAATTTTAAAAAATCAAGAAAATGTAACTGTGACGAGGTAAACTATAACCAAACACTACTGAAATATTCCAACTCTCCCATTACAACGAAAGAAATTCAAAATGAACTTTTAAAAATCAAGAAAATGTAAATGTGACAAGGTAAAACACAACCAAACACTACTGAAATATTCCAACTCTTGCATTTAAACGAAAGAAAATTAAAAATGAACTTTGAAAAATCGAGTAAATGTAATTGTGACAAGGTAAACCACAACCAAACACTACTGAAATATTCAAAATATTTAATTTCAAAGAAAGAAATTAAAAATGAAAATATAAAAAACATTTATCTTTATCGTAGACTATGATTACAACTACAATAATAATATTAATTATTAAATATATTTATTTCAACGAAAGAAATTCAAAATGAACTTTGAAAAATCAAGAAAATGTAACTGTGACAAGGTAAACCACAACCAAACACTACTGAAATATTCCAACTCTTGCATTTCAACGAAAGAAATTCAAAATGAACTTTGAAAAATCAAGAAAATGTAACTGTGACAAGGTAAACCACAACCAAACACTACTGAAATATTCCAACTCTTGCATTTCAACGAAAGAAATTCAAAATGAACTTTGAAAAATCAAGAAAATGTAACTGTGACAAGGTAAACCACAACCAAACACTACTGAAATATTCCAACTCTTGCATTTCAATGAAAGAAATTCAAAATGAACTTTGAAAAATCAAGAAAATGTAACTGTGACAAGGTAAACCACAACCAAACACTACTGAAATATTCCAACTCTTGCATTTCAACGAAAGAAATTCAAAATGAACTTTGAAAAATCAAGAAAATGTAACTGTGACAAGGTAAACCACAACCAAACACTACTGAAATATTCCAACTCTTGCATTTCAGCGAAAGAAATTCAAAATGAACTTTGAAAAATCAAGAAAATGTAACTGTGACAAGGTAAACCACAACCAAACACTACTGAAATATTCCAACTCTTGCATTTCAACGAAAGAAATTCAAAATGAACTTTGAAAAATCAAGAAAATGTAACTGTGACAAGGTAAACCACAACCAAACACTACTGAAATATTCCAACTCTTGCATTTCAACGAAAGAAATTCAAAATGAACTTTGAAAAATCAAGAAAATGTAACTGTGACAAGGTAAACCACAACCAAACACTACTGAACTATTCCAACTCTTGCATTTCAGCGAAAGAAATTCAAAATGAACTTTGAAAAATCAAGAAAATGTAACTGTGACAAGGTAAACCACAACCAAACACTACTGAAATATTCCAACTCTTGCATTTCAACGAAAGAAATTCAAAATGAACTTTGAAAAATCAAGAAAATGTAATTGTGACAAGGTAAACCACAACCAAACACTACTGAAATATTCCAACTCTTACATTTCAGCGAAAGAAATTCAAAATGAACTTTGAAAAATCAAGAAAATTTAACTGTGACAAGGTAAACCACAACCAAACACTACTGAAATATTTCAACTCTTGCATTTCAACGAAAGAAATTCAAAATGAACTTTGAAAAATCAAGAAAATGTAACTGTGACAAGGTAAAACTGAGTCTCTCAATCCCCGTAAAGCTCTTTTAAAAGATGCAAAAACTACTTATTTAACACAAAAAAATTCGTTTTTAATGACCACCAAGTAAAAAAAAAACACACGGAATCAGACAACTGAGTCTCTCAAACCCCTTAAAGCTCTTTTAAAAGATAAAAAAGCTTATTATTTAAAACAAAAATTTCTTTTTTAATGCTCATCAAGTAAAGAAAAACCACATGGAATCCAGCAACTGATTCTCTCAATCCCCGTAAAGCTCTTTTAAAATATACAAAAACTAACTATTTAACACAAATATTTCGTTTTTAATGACTACCAATTAAAGGAAAACCACACGGAATCCGGCAACTGAGTCTCTCAATCCCCGTAAAGGTCTTTCAAAAGATACAAAAACTACTTATTTAACATAAAAATTTCGTTTTTAATGACCATCAAGTAAAGAAAAACCACACGGAATCCGGCAACTGAGTCTCTCAAGCCCCGTAAAGCTCTTTTAAAAGATACAAAAACTACTTATTTAACACAAAAATTTAGTTTTTAATGACCACCCAGTAAAGGAAAACCACACGGAATTATGCAACTGAGTCTCTCAAACCCTGTAAAGCTCTTTTAAAAGATACAAAAACTACTTATTTAACACATACAAAAACTACTTATTTAACATAAAAATTTCGTTTTTAATGACTATCAAGTAAAGGAAAACCACACGGAATACGGCAACTGAGTCTCTAAATCCCCGAAAAGCTCTTATAAAATAAAAAAAAACAAGTTATTTAACAAAAAAATTTATTTTTTAATGAACACCAAGTAAAGGAAAACCACACGGAATCAGGCAACTGAGTCTCTCAAACCCTGTAAAGCTCTTTTAAAAGATACAAAAACTACTTATTTAACACAAAAATTTCGTTTTTAATGACCAACAAGTAAAGAAAAACCACACGGAATCCGGCAACTGAGTCTCTCAATCCCTGTAAAGCTCTTTTAAAATATACAAAAACTACTTATTTAATACAAAAAAATTTCTTTTTTATTGACCACCTATTAAAGAAAAACCACATGGAATCCGGCAACTGAGTCTCTCAATCCCCGTAAAGCTCTTTTAAAAGATACAAAAACTACTTATTTAACACAAAAATTTCGTTTTTAATGACCACCAAGTAAAGAAAAACCACACGGAATCAGGCAACTGAGTCTCTCAAACCCCTTAAAGCTCTTTTAAAAGATACAAAAACTACTTATTTAACACAAAAAATTCGTTTTTAATGACCATCAAGTAAAGAAAAATCACACGGAATTAGGCAACTGAGTCTCTCAAACCCTGTAAAGCTCTTTTAAAAGATACAACAAATGACCACAAATTAAAGAAAAATCACCTGGAATCCGGCAACTGCGTCTCTCAATCCCAGTAAATCTCTTTGAAAAGATACAAAAACTACTTTTTTAACACTAAAATTTAGTTTTTAATGACCATCAAGTAAAGAAAAATCACACGTAATTAGGCAACTGAGTCTCTCAATCCCCGTAAAGCTCTTTTAAAAGATACAAAAACTACTTATTTAACACAAAAATTTAGTTTTTAATGACCATCAAGTAAAGAAAAACCACACGGAATTAGGCAACTGAGTCTCTCAAACCCTGTAATGCTATTTTAAAAGATACAAAAACTACTTATTTTACACAAAAATTTCGATTTTAATGACCATCAAGTAAAGGAAAAACACACGGAATTAGGCAACTGAGTCTCTCAAACCTCTTAAAGCTCTTTTAAAAGATAAAAAAACTACTTATTTAACACAAAAATATCGTATTTAATGACCATCAAGTAAAGAAAAATCAAACGGAATTAGGCAACTGAGTCTCTCTAACCTCTTAAAGCTCATTTAAAAGATATAAAAACTACTTATTTAACACAAAATTTTCGTTTTTAATGACCATCAAGTGAATAAAAATCACACTGAATAAGGCAACTGATTCTCTCAAACCACATAAAGCTCTGTTAAAAGATATAAAAACTACATATTTTAACACAAAATAAAAGCAAGCATAGAGAACTGGAATTCCTATACACGCAAGCAAATAACTGAGTTATTTTTACGTCACAATGTTTCAACTTAAAATCATTCTAATTATAGCATCCCATTTCTCATACTTTAATTACCTGTTACGCTTTCTTAACCATCGGAAGTTTAACCAACGTAAATTAAGTTATAGACAATACTGGTTTAATCTCTTGACAAAGGTGTAATGACCTGTTTACCTACCAGAAAAACCTGTTTGGTACGGGGGCCTTGGCAAATTCAAAAGAAGGACTATACTTCTATTGTCAATGCCAAGTTCGTCTCCTATGAAGAGTGCCAGTTAGTTTTTGTTAATATTTTGCACCTTTCTTAAGCGCTAAATTTTTTTTATTTTCTTATTAGTTTTACCTTTGTCAAACATCTAATACTTTGAATGCCGAGGATCTGGAAGATGCAGCTAGACGGCATAATAGTAAAATATTGTACTGACATGTTAACAAATTGAGAGGGAGTAGTCAATGCGGGCTTACCCAATTTAAATACGGTTAAACTTCTTGGTGTGCAGTTGGACAACGACCTTAAATGGAACTCCCACATTTCCCACTTATTTCAGTCTGGTAGTTTTCTCCTTAAATCTTTCTCCCTCATCAAACGGTTCTCCATATCAACACAAAACCTTAAAATAATTTATTTTTCTTATATAAGACCCCGTCTGGAATATGCTTGCCCTGTCTGGCACCCTGGGTTGACTAAAGACTAATGTTCTAAAATTGAAAGTATTCAAAAAAGAGCAATAAAAATTATAATGGGGACGGCCTATACTACATAGGATGAAGGTTTGGCTAGACTTGAACTTATTACATTGGAATCACGACGTCACATCCTTACCATGAACTTTGGTCATAAGTGCCTTAGTTCTGACTATCATCGACGTTTCCCAATCGCCGCCCCCTTTAAAGAAAATCCCCCAACCCTTTCTAATACATGACTCAATGCTTGTAGAGCTCCAAATACCGAATTGGACCTGTATCCCCAGATGTTGACCAGGAGGTACAAAAACTCTTTTGTCCCCTATTTTGTTTCCCATTTTAATAACTGATATAAGTTTTGTTTTATGTTTATCCCCTAACATCTGTTTTATTATTGATTCAATTTTTTGTTTTATGTTTATCCCCTAACATTTGTTTTTTTATTGTAGACTGACTTGCTTATGCTAGCTTTTGTGCTATTTAGCCAATAAATCATATTCTATTCTATTAGTTTCTTGTATCAAAAATAGTCTGACTTCAATAATATATTAAATTGATTTGTTTCCTACGAACCGTGTCAATCACTGCCCTACTTGTCGTGGCTCTAAGCCTCGTCTACTTCCGATCAGATGTGAGCGATCTAGTTTTAGTTATGTGATCATCTTTTTAAATTTATAATTATCCAGATAATAAAGAAGTCTCTTGTCTTTTTCTGATTTTGTTGATAAAAGTAATAATGTCACTTTGCTTGATTTATATTGAATTTTAGTTCAGTCTTATCTCTGGTTATATTTATTTTTTATTATTATTTTTTTTTATCTGCTTTAGAAGCTATACAACTGTTCACTTTGTCCAGTGTTTCTGAAATTTTGTCAGTAATGGTTTTGCTACAAGATTTATTTGAGGCATTTCGAGCCTTTTATCTGATATTTTAGTTTGCATCTTGTCGTCTATCCTCTATATTTCCTATAGTATTATGCCAGTATTCCTTTTGTCCTTACTGCCTAACAAGTGGTGCTATTATTTTATATTGTTATTTATACTTTGGATCCCAAATTTATTACCTACTTACTTAACAATAGCAAAAAAATAGAATTTTGAAGACTAGCCCGCCCACCTCCCCCTGCCCGAGTATGTAACGCACATATTTATAGTCAGCACTAGCAACTAATGTCCCCTATAATCCGTAGTCAAACCTTCTGCTACTCACTGATAACCGACTAGTTACATTTTCGGCGAAAGGCTCTCTGGCTAAAGCTTTCCCTTTAAATATCAGACTATTTCTGCTTTTTTAATTTTGAAACAGAAGGAGATAATCTAAAATAAAGCTTTACAATTACGAAAACTATTGTAGGAATTTAAATAGGATTCTCGTGAGTTTTGGAAAACGGTCTAATTTTAAAGTTAAGCCATTGGATCTTTATCCAAAGGGGCTCAAAACTCCAAATTAAACCTTTGTGCTGGACCCAAATAGGAAAATGGGTAAGCATGGAAGCAAAATTACATGCCGTAGGTTTTTAAAAATTGATTATTTATATTTCAAGCAATTATGTATATTTTTAAACTAATTAATAAGAAATACAGAAACACACACGCACACATATTTAACAAAGGTATTGTAAGCACTGATGACCTTATCCACGTCAAAGTCCCAAACCAAATTATCATAACTATCATTTTCAATTTCGGCACGTTTTGACTCCGCCTCCAGGTCGGTTTGAGCGCAGGTGGATTTCGTTGTGCATCCGCTTTACAAAAATGCGATAATAAACCCTCAGACGGCAAGTATTTTCCCCAAACGTCACTCCCCATCCAGATTACGGCCACCTCGAGTTGCTTCTGAGCTATCCCTGTTTTGTCCACCATTCGCTGCGGTACTTCCAGATAGGAAAATCTTTTTTCCCTTCATCACAGAAAATATGAATAAAATTTCCGACTAGTTTTTCTCTTTTTTTTTATTGGCGGATGGTGCTGCCCAGGTTCTTCCACTTATTTGATTCCCCCCCTCCCCCGTTTTTTTAGTATCCCTTCTGATATTTATATTTCGTTCTCTCTTTTTTTGTTTATTCGCTCTTTTTATTTCCCTTTCCCCTTTTTTGACCGGTCTCTACCTTGCTTAACTATTTATTAACTTTATGCAGTTAAATTATTGACACTTTTTAAGTTTCCCATAAATATTTGTATCTCGTTCTTTTTTTAATTATTATCTTGTTTTGCCCCTCCCCCTTTTTTTAACGTTCCTTTTAATTTTTTTCTGACTTGTATTTATTTAAGTTTAGTTTGACCAGTTTTCATCTTTTTAACTTTTTAATTGACTTTTTACGGTTATATTATTGACTCACAAATGAGTATTCATTATGATTTTTCTTTTTGTTGTTGTTTTTGCATTTTTGCCAGTTTCCGTAATCGTATGAATTGTCGACTCCGAAGTCCGAACTCGGCCCTTTGTGGGCTGGTGATAGTGATTTTTTTTAAAATAAATATCTTATCTTAGATATTTGCAATATCTCAGGAAAGGCTGAGTGTATTAACTTGAAACTGTCAGAGAACGTTCAGGATATGCCGAACAAAAAGAAACGACTAAAAATGCATTCAAGCTGTCAAAAAAAAGCTTTTGAAATATCTCAAGAACTACCAAGGGTCCTTACCTTACCTTAGATCCGCCTGCGTCTCCAGAGACATCCAGGGCATCAAGAAGGAGCCAGCCAATGTACCCACAGGTTTACTGCTGCCAGTATGTCCTTCCACTGAGGTTGGATTGATGCGTGCAGGTTACTAAGAACTGTCTGGTATGTTCCACGCAGGGTGTTTCTGGGTCTGCCACTGCGGCGTCGACCCGATGGTTGCCAGTAGAGCGCTGCATTTGGTAATTGGAGATTTTCCACACGTAGTACGTGTCCAAGGTATCTACATCGGCAAACTCTAATAATATATGTCACAAGGGGCTGGCCCGTCTTGTCACGGATGGATTATTATTCTCTGCTGCCAACGGATGCTGCGAATTCTTCTAAGACATGTGTTTTCGAAAGCAAGTATTCTTATCTCTTGTTCCTGGTTAAGGTGCAAGGTTTCAGCTGCGTAAAACAGAACTGGCATGACATTGCTATTGAAGAGTCGCAGCTTTAGCCGTATAGAGAAGCTTTGGGACCGCCAAACTCTCCGTAATCTGTTGAAGGCCCCATTAACTTGGCCGATTCTTATGAGTACATCTTTTGTGGTCGATCCAGTGCTTTCTATTATGCTTCCCAAGTATTTGAAATTGACAACTTGCTCTATGTGTTGGTCTTCGCAAGTGATGCTCAGGGGTCAGTCTATGATAGCAATGTATTTTGTTTTCTCATTATTTATTTTCAAGCCGACCTAGCCACCTCTCTCCCTCACTTTGTCAAGGAGATGTTGGATTTTTTGATTGCATGATTCCAGGACGGCTATGTTGTCAGCAAAGTGTACATCCCTGAGAAGTATTTCTGGATTCAGCTGGATTCCGTCTGTGCTTGTACTTCGCAGTATGTAATGAATAACGATTACTATAAGTAGCGGTGATAAGACGCAACCTTGCTTAACTCCTGACAAAATGCGGAAGAAACGAGTTTGACCATTTGTTGTCTTTACATAGTACTCGCTATCTTCATAGGGCACAACGACCAGTGAAACTATCTTTTCGGGTATTCCGTAATGCAGTAGAATCTTCCACAGACTTTGGCGGTCTACTGAGTCAAATACCTTCTCAAAATCGATGATTATCATATAGATTTTGGAGCGCCACTCTCTGCTTTCTTCCTTCAGTAGTCGCAGAGTAAATATGAGATCCACACATGAACGGTTCGGTCTGAATCAATGTTGCTCGTTGCGAAGGTGTCTCTCGATCTGCGAGCTGATTCTCTGAAATAAAATGTGCGTCAGCAATTTCCTATGTATGGAAAGCATACAGATTCCTCGCTAGTTGCTTGGGAGGGACGCATCGACTTTCTTAAAGATCCTCACAAGGGTGCTGCGTTTCCAATCTGAAGGCATTTTGGCAGTCGTCCAAATTACTGCGAACAGTGCTGTCAAGAACTTGAGGGAGGTCAGAACAGTCGCTTTTATCATTTCCGCGGATATCCTGTCTTCGTCAGGCGACTTCTCATTTTTCAGCTTCTTTGCTGCAGCTATAATTTTGATGGATGACGGTGGGTCCTTGCTGATATTTAAGGAAAACAATATTGTTGCTAAGATCTTTGGGGGATCGTTTGTTGAGGTCTGTTGAACAGCTTCTCGAAGTGGCCTTTCATTACCCAACTTACTTTCCTTACTTAAGCCTTTTTTAACAACTTTTGTTCCTTACAAATTTGATATGAATATTCAGTTTTAACACTACTCGTTTTTAACATTTATCTATCCATTTACATTAGTACCTAGTGTATGTTTGTTTATTATGACTGTTTATATAATTTCTGGTTCATTTGGGTTTCCTTTATTCTTTAATAGTAATTTTTGGTCATTTTGAAATTTGAATTATTATAGGAATTTATTTCTGCTGGTTTTAAGTTTAATATAACTCTTTATTTTTCCTTAAAAACTTCTTTTCTGGAAGGTTGTTTTAATTAATTTCTGTTCGCTTTTGATTGTCAAAATTTTAAGTTTTTCAGCATTTCCCATCTCAGCATCAATTTAATTTCAACATAAAAGTTTCATCAAGGTATAACAACTTCAAGGTGATATTTTCCAAAGTTCAATACTTCCTTCAAAAATCCCTGAATGCAGTGACAAATAGATTAGCAGCAGCTGCAAGCAGTCCAAATCAGCGTTGCAAGTTGTATCAGTTTGAAGTGGAAACAGTTGCAGTAACAATCAGTCTCATTTGCAGCCACAATAGTAGCAGTAGTGACCCAGAAAGCTTCAAGTATATATACCTACCTGTTTCTAAAATATTGCAGATAAGCCTTTTTGATAACCTGAATACATATAGTTTCTTTTGATATAGCTCAAAATAAACATCAATATTTTCCAAAAGTTTGGCTCAATAGGCCTACCCTTCGCTTTTTTGGACACATCCAGGACCAAATATTTCCTGCCTAATGATAAATCCTGCATATAAAGTGTACCAATTGCATAATTTATATTCTTGACCCTAGGGCAGCAGTTGCAAGGCAACCCCAAAGGCTTAGCTATTAGATGTTGCGACTATTTCGAATAAAATGGCTTTTTTAGATCTCTATCAGTATCAAGGAGAGAATCTAAAAGAGCAAAAGAGGGGAGATGTAGCTGCGCTTCACTCCTTTTCTCACATGCCTCTCAATATCCCTTTAAAGTTTCAACTTAAGACCCTTAGTCGTTCCTTAGGTATTGCTATTGAGATTTTTTTAAAGCCCTCTTCCATATGCAGTGCATTAATTTGGCTTGATGTCCTTCTGAACAGAGTCCAGGCGTGATGCCTTACGAATAACATGACCATTAATAGCAAAAAATTCAAGTAGTATTATTCAAACCCCCTACAACAAAGACGTAATCCAACCTGCTCTTGGTCTCAAGTACTCCTCCGACATCCTCCCCCCCCCCAAGTGGAGGTTGCCAAGTTTCTTGGTGTAATTATTGGCTCATGCTTGTTATTCTCTAATCATATTTCTTACATCACAGCAATAATTTTGAGACAAATAGCTATGATTAACCGTGTGAATTATTTTCTTCCTCCTGACATCCTAGTTACGCTCTATTATTCCTTTATTTTTCCTTACCTTTCTTATTGCGGATCAGTTTGGGGAAATACAAACCGGTCCTTCACTAAAAAACTGAAATTTGCCCAAAACTGTGCCATTAAAGCAGTTTTTCAGCTTCCCCGTTATATCCACCCCGTGATTTGTACTTAGATTTTGGCATAGCTCCACTAGATCAAATCATACAAAAACTAAACTTATCGCTTGCTTACTCTGCTTTCCACAATAATCTTCCTGTTCAACTACTAACCTATTATAATATTAATAATTCGGAAGCCCACTGTCTCCGTTCATCCAATAGAGCCTTTACAATTCCTAAATGCGTTTCTAGTGCTGCCCAGGAATCTTCCATTTATGAATCTATTATCCCATGGAATAAAATACCCTCCAGTGTTGAGCTAGATACAAGTTTCTGCACATTGTACAACAATGTAAGAAAACTTGATTATATAATTTAATCTTTCAACTTTGAACCAATTTCCTTTAATTACCCATGTTTTATTCTTCTATCTTTTTTTTTTCAGTGTCACTTTAATTTTTCTTTTTTTGGTCCTTAACAAATTCTCTTCTAAGATCTTTATTGTTATTTATGTTTGTATTATGTTTTTATTCGAATAATAAATTGAAATTGAATTTGGCTTGATATTGTCCTTGACATTTTCTAAAAGGTTTATCTATATTTTCTTAAGCCTTTTGGAGACTCAGGATTAAACATACCGCCTTTCCTCAATAACCAACCTTGTATATACACAATGGGCAACTTATATAACTTACTACGCTTGCCCCAGAAATGTGTGAGTTAAGTCATTCACGGACATACAGTTATTTGACTTTTTGACTGCTTCGAACGAGATAGCTAATTCAAGATTCTGATCAAACATCTTTGAGGGAGGGTAACTAAAATGAGATTTGGATGGGGACTGTTTACCTCCCACTACATTTTGACATCTTCCTTGACGTAACCTGGGAGTTTAAACTTAATACTCTCAGATGTTCCTGTGATACTGCAGATACCCCTTTTTGATAAACGGGATGCATATACTACCCTTAGATTTAGTTTAACATGCCCCTCAGCATCCATTAAAGTTTTATTTTAAGACCTCAAGGTTTTTGAACACTCCTAGAATAGAAAATTTCTCCTTTTTCGTAATGATGTCTCGCGAAACGAAGTTTTGCATGTAAAAAAAGGATAAATAGCATAATTTACTAACTTTATCCTGGGGGTTGTGGGGACATTATATCCCCGGATGCATAGTTACTAGACCATTTGACTGTTTTGAACGAAAATCGTTTTTTCAAAGTTTTGATCACTAATGAGAAGAAGGGAGCACCTAAAAAGAGCAAGGGGGGCTCTTACCCTCCGATAGCTCTTTAACATCCCGTGAAATTTTCAACTTAATAGCCTCAACCGTTCCTTAGATATTTATGGAACATCCTTCTAACAATTAGCACGCACGCAGGGTGTTTTATTTTATTCAGCATACCTCTCCAAAGCTGTGGGGGCTATACTATCCCCATAGACGTAGTTATTTAAGCTTTTGATTATTTTGAACAAGATGTTTATTTCAAAATTTTGATAGAATATTTGTAAAGGAAGGATAACTAAAAAGGCGTGGGAAGGGGCTGGTGGCCTCCCACCACTTTCCAGCATTCCCCTCAACATGTCTTGAAAGTTTCAACTTAACACTCTCAGGTGTTCTTAATATACTACAGATCCTCCTTTTTGATTAACTAGATGCTCATAGTTCCTTTTGGCTTAGCATAACCTACTCCTCAGCATTCTCCAAGGTTTCACCTTAATGCCCTTACCCTTTTTGGATATACCCAGAAAAAAATATTTCCCCCTTCCTAATGATAAATCATGCATGTGAACAAAGGGAAATTGCATAATTTACAATCCTTACCCCGAGGCTATGGGGACCATGGTAACCCTGGAGGTATAGCTACTAGACCTTTAGACTAGTTTGAACAAAATGAGAATTTCAAAAATTCGATCAGTGCTCAGAAGAGGGGGAAGCTAAAAATAGCAAGGAGGGGGGGGTTTCCATAAAATCTTTTTTAAACATCTAATCACAATTCCTTGAAATTTTCAACTTAATAACCTCAGTCGTTCTTTAGATATTGTTTATTCTCTTTTCACAACGAGCAAGCAACAGAGTGTTTTGATTGTGTTTGGCATCCCTCTCAACATTTCCTTAAAGTTTCATTTTAATTCCCAGAGCTTTTTTGGAGAGAAAGGATCAAACATACCATCTTTTCCAATAAAAATCCTTATATGTTAACAAGAGGCAATTCGCATAGATAAATACCCTTGCCCGAAAGCTAGGGAGGAGGTGTCTTATCCCCGGAGGCAAAGTAATTTCACCTTTAAACTATTTTAAAGAAAATGATTACTTTAAAATGTTAATATGATGCATTTGAGTAAAAAAGGGTGTGGGGTGAGGGGTGCGCTGCCATTTGATCACTTTTTAGTCTTAACAAGGGCGCACAAATTTTCAATTTCCACTCAAACTTTATACGACCACACCTTCCGTAAAAGCCTTATATTTTTACAAATAGCTTAGAGTCATTGGCTCGAAGACTGTGGGAAGGGTTTCAACCCAAAAAGTATAGTTATTTGGCGTTTGGACTGTTTTGAAAAAAGATAGCTTTCTCAATATTTTGATCGGATGCATTTGGAGAAAAACGTGGGATAGGACTGGCTTCCCTTCGATCATACGGACTCAAACAAAGGAGATTAAACTTCTGATTTCAAATTTAATGAGTTTTAAACAACCATCCGTATGTCGTTTTTGACTTGCTCACAGGCTCGGTGTCGCATGTCTAAGCTGCCCCTGTTCTTCTAACCACGCTTGTATTTGCTATTCATTTTCATTTTGGACTTGCTCACATGCTCGGTGTCACATGTCTTCTAACTGTGTGTGTCTTTGCTGTTCATTTTCATTTTTAACTTGCTCTAATTGTCGTTTTCACATATCTTCGAACCGCCCGTGTCTTTGCTCTTCATTGTCATTTTTGACACGTTTTTAGATTTTGATTGCTTCAGATAAGATTTTGATGTCCCTATTGGTGTTGTCGTAATTGATGGTCCAGGTTATTGAACTTCACATCTTATCACGTTTGATAATTCAGGTTTTGGTTCCAAAGGTTTGCAGTAACTACAACTGCAAATTTTAATTTTTAGGCCTTCCAACAAACATTACATTCTATAGATAACTGTTGCGTTGGAAATTCAACAATTTATGTGTGCTATGCATGACATCATGTAAGAAAATGCTTATATGATGCCATATATGATGCCATAAGAAATGATTATATGAAGTACTAACATAGAAAATGACGTCATTTGCAAAAACCAAAATTAAGGCTCCTAACGAAATTTCTCAGACTTTTGACCTATCTAGATTGTTTTTTCATGCGAGAATATCCCAAGATACCAATTTTCCCGAAAAAAATAAGCCGTTTTCGAGAACATACACGCATATATGCATATATACACAAATATTGCTCACTTATATTATAGAATTATTGATATATATATTTACACACACATATATATATATATATATATATATATATATATATATATATATATATATATATATATATATATATATATATATATATATATATATATATATATATATATATATATATATGTCCATTTGACAATCCGTATGCACAGAGTATGTTTTGATATAGTTTAATTTTACCCTCAACATTTCCTTTGATGATCACTTCAATGTCTTCAGCCTTTGTAGCACTTGCTACAGAAGCAGTAGCTTTATGGTAGTTGTGGTAGTGGTAATAGTAGTGGTAGCAGTATTAGAAGTGGTAGTTGTAGTAGTAGCAGTGCTAGCGTGTCAATGTTGCCTTTTTCATCAATTGAGCACCACCCTTATCATTTGGTGAAAGTTCCAAATTAAAGTACTTTTACGCCATTTTGAAAACTCGTATGCACGTAAAGTGTTTTCATTTAGTTCAAAACCCCCCTCAACCTGAATGCGCTTCGTCTTTTTGGAAAAGAAAAGGTCAAACATACCCACATTTCTCAATAACATATGGTACATGTAAACAATGGATGAATTGCCTAATTTACAGTCTTTGCCCTGAGGGCTGTGGGGGTTGACCTCTCTACAGACGTAATTACTGGATCTTTCAACTATGCTGAAAAAAATGGCTCTCTCAAATTTTTGATTGGATATGTTTGGGAGATGATGGGCGTTGCGGCTGGTTGCCATCCAATCACTTTCGACTCTTAAAAAGGGCAATGTAACTTTCAATAAAAAAAACTTATATTACCCTGGGGCTTAACTTACAAACTTATCCTCCCGACCTGGGGGGAGGCTGCCGTAACCCTGGAGGCATTGTTATGTGCTATTTGGACTATTATGAACAAAATGGCTATCACAGTATTTCGATCTGATGCATTTGTTGAAAAGAGAGCGTGAATGGAGGGGGGGGTGGCTAGTTGCTCTCCAATCACTTTCAACTCTTAAAAAAGGAACTAGAAATTCTAATTTGTAACCAAATGAGCCTCCTCCAAAGTTTAGCGACCACCCCTTCCATAAAACCTTATTATACTCCTAGAAATAACTTAAAATCATTTCCTCCATGCTCTAGGAAGTTGTGTCAATCCCGGAGGTATTGTTATATTATTTTTTGGACTATTTTGAACAAATGGCTACTTGCCCTCCGGTTACTTTTGACTCTTAAAAAGAAAGCTAGAACTCTCAATTTAAAATCAAATGAGACTCCTCCAACGTTTAGAAGACCACCCTTTCCAGGAAAACCTTATCTTCTCCCAGGGCTTAACTCAAAACCCTTGTTCCCAGGCTCTGAGTGCTTTTTTCAACCCTTGAGGCATCGTTATATGATCCTTTGACTATTTTAAACAAACTGGCTATCTAAAAAACATTATTGGATACATATGGGGAAAAGAGGGCATGGGGGAATTTTTACCTCCAAAACTTTGACTCATAAAGAGGCATTATAACTTTGCCTTCGGAGTTGACAAAACCCGTCACAGCCCCCGGGGCAGGGGATGTAATTTATCCAGAATACCCATTGTTAACATATAAGGTTTTTAAGGAAGGCATGATTTTACTTCGGAGGAGGCTCATTCGATTTGAAACCGAATATTCTAGTTCCCTTTTAAGAGTCAAAGATATCGGAGGGTCACCAGTCCCCACCCCCTTGCTCTTTTCCCCGAATGCTTCCCATCAAAATTTTGAGATAGTCATTTTGTTAATCCGAAGGTAAAATAGCTATAGTTTCGTGTTTGCTAATCCTCGGCTCTGCCTCTAAGGCAAGGGCTATAAGTTATACTAGTTGCCCATTCTTAATATAAAAGGTTTTATGGAAGTGGTGGTCGTTTAAACTTGGAGGGGAATCATTCTATTGGATATCGAAAGTTCTTGTGCCATTTTTAGAGCCGAAGTGATTAGATTTTCCACATTTACATCCGATCAAAATTCCGAGATATTCATTTGTTCGAACTAGTCCAAAAGTTAAATTGTTACGACACCTTAGGCGCTCCGTGCCTGCGGTAGTTTTGGCTGAAGAGTGAAATAGGTTGTGAGATTAATGTTTTGAATTGATGAAAGAAAATTTTTTGGTGTGTGATTATTGCTTTGAACTGAAGAATTGCATGGAGTAAAAGAGGATTGGATTTGAGTCATTATAAACAGAGCCTTTGATTACCGACGTTGGAAAATGTGTTTGCCGTGCCAAACGGCTAAAAGCACTGCACGCTAGCAACATCGTGGATAAACAATCGTTGCCGGCTGAGGTAAGACTATTTGTCCATTTTTTTAATTGCTGCTTATTCATGGGGCGAAATAAAAGAAACCGTAAAGAAGTCTCATTCGAAGAGGATCAAAATGATTATTCGTCATCTTCACCTAAGGAGGGAGAAACTTTGTCAATTTCGACGCTGGCTCGGAGCTTTTATGAAATTCTAACTATAGTGAAAGACAATGGAAAAAAGCTTGACGGTATCACGGACCAGTTCAAATCTCTGGAAACCCGGGTCAAATCGCTTGAGGAAGCGCTATCTGGCCAATCGCAGCAATTTTCGACGATCCAGACCCATGTGGCGGCTACTGAGAATCAAATAATAAATGTAAAATCACAGATTAGTGTTGTTACAGCTGAGTCAGTGTTTCTCCGTGAAGAAAACAATCAGTTGAAAAATCGGTTAATGCATTGCGAGTATAGAATGAATGAGAAAAATATAGTGGTTTGGAATGTACCTTGCGATAATAAAGAGGAAGCTAAAGCGATTTTCAAAACTGTTTGTGAAGAAGGACTAGTTGTAAACGAGACCCAATATTTTGATTTTAAAGAATTAAAAAAATAGCTTATATTTTTTAATGTTCCTTTTCGTTCTAAAGAAGAAAAAATAACGATTCTGAAACAGAGTAAAAAACTTAAAGGAAAGACTGTTTGCGGTCATAAAGATATTTATCTTAGTGATGATGCTCCGACGGCAGTGAGAGATATTAGAAAACGGCTAATTGAAAAAAAATCAAAGCTTGCTGATTGTGGTATTCAAGCATGGGTAACAAAATCGGTTCCACCTCTCCTTTGTTTTGATCGGCCAAATGGCCTGCGTGTTTCTTTCTCTGTGAATGACGTGATTCCTGAATTGTCAGTGCCGATAAATCCTCGAGGTGGGCCTATGCAATGCTAGGCGGGTTGTCATATTTATATTTATATTAATTATTTTAGTTTAATATGGTTTTGAGTTATTATTTTGTTGTGCTTTTACTTCTTTGTGTTGTTTTTTTTTATAGCATATTGGTATGAAGTAATGTTGTCTCGTGTTTTTTTATCTTCTTTTTTTTAAAAAGATGTTGTGGATGGAATAATGTAAAAAAAACAAAATGAGAAAAAGTATTAATGGTTTATAATGTATAGCGTGGTGCGGAGCGTACCGGGTTGTGATTGGAGTTCTTATGGTTTGGTCTTGGCTTTCAGTGATACTAGGCCTGGAAACAGTAGTAGTTTTTTTTGGTTTTGATGAATATATTTATGTTTCTAAATTAAAAGTTGCGCAGATTAGTCGTACTGAGGGAAAACGACTTGGAATGGAGATTACTTTTTTTTGTTTTGCTTTTTTAATTGTTATTTTTATTATGGTTTGCTGGTCTTTTCGGGGCATGGTGTGGTTTCTCTTAACGTGGGGTTAATATTTGATAATGGATAGAGATAATCGTGAAATTCCATCATCAAGGTTAAAAGAATTTGAGCGGAATTCTCTTTCATTTCAGTCAATTTTTCAAACTATTGTAGCTGGTGATGATGAAGATACTTCTAGTAATTTTGATATCCCAAAAAATCAATATATATTTATGAATGAGCTGGTAAGAAAAAATGTAAATACAAGTAGGATGTCGTTTTGGAATTGCCGGGGTTGGAGGACTGCGCAGGATGTGATTGAAACTTTTTTGTCGGATTCAGATACAGATATATTAGGCCTATGTGAAACTTTTTTAGATGATTTTTCAATTGAAAATATACATGTAAAAGATTACCAATTTTTTCACATCGGTCGGAAAAGACAAAAACAAGGGGGTCTAGGTGTTTTGATTAAAAATTGCATACCAGCACGTATAAGGATTGATTTTTTGCCAATGAATATTGAAATGATTTTTGAATCTTGTGTAGTTGAATGCTCTTTTCCAAATAATCGGAAGCTTTTAATTGCAGTTATTTACCGTACTCCGTCATCCAGCCAGATAGAATTTAAAAATCATTTTGAAAGTATGTTGGATAAATTAGCTAGTCTTAATACTCCTTATTTAGTTATGGGTGATTTTAATATTGATTTAATGAAACTCCTATCTGCAGATCAGAATAGAATAGATAGAAATATTTTGCAGTTTTTGGAGGGCCCACTATCTTATGGACTAAACCCCGTATGTTTTGTTCCCTCTAGAATAGCTGATACATCATTTTCACTTATTGATAATATTTTTTCACCTTATAGTGCTGTTAATACATTTATTATTCCTGATGATTCATCTGACCACTGTATAATTATGTCTGATTTTCTTATAAATTTTCCGCATAATAAAAAAAATCAAACCAAGCGTAGAGATTTTTCACATAAAAATGTGTTAAGGTTAAAAGAAGGGCTTGGTGATGTTGATTGGAGTCCTGTAATTGATGAGAAGGATCCGAACCAATCATTAGATAAATTTTATTATATTATGAATGAAAAGCTTGATCTTTTTTGCCCATATAAAAGCCCGAGAGGAAAGAAACTTACCCCCAAAAAACCTTGGATAAATGAATCACTTTTGAGATCTATTAATGAGAAAAATCGTTTATATAAAATTAGAATAAAATATCCCACGGAAATAAATATAACGCGTTTTAAAAATTATAAGAATATGCTGGTAAGGATCCTTAGAGTAAGTGAAACACTTTATTATGAAAATTCTTTTCGAAATTCAGATTCCCCTAGAAAAACTTGGAGTTTGATTAAAGATAAAATTGGAAGAAATAAAAAGTTGTTACACCCTGAAGTGTTATTTGATATTAATGGTAAAGAATTTAGAGGACCACAAGCTGTTGCTAAGAAGTTTAGTGAATATTTTGCTAGTATTGGATCATCTGTTGTTTCAGGAGAAGTTGACCTTTCTTCCCCAAGGTCGCATAAAAAATATCTACCGCCCACTGAAGATACGAGCATATTTATGGCCCCGGTTACTTTTGCAGAATTTCAAAAGGTCATTAAGAATTTAAAAAATGGTAATTCATTGGGATATGATGAACTTTCAACTAATTTGCTAAAAAATATTGCAGGTGAAATTTTTGAACCATTGCTTCATATTTTAAATTTATGTATTTTCTCAGGTACATTTCCTAAAAAATGGAAAATTGCACGTGTAATACCATTGCATAAAAAAGGAGATAAATCTGATACAAATAATTATCGTCCTATTGCAATTTTATCACCATTGTCTAAAGTATTGGAAAAAATTTTAAACGGAAGGATTACTAATTATCTAGATAAAATAAATTTTGTTACCAAACATCAGTTTGGATTTAGGGCAGGCCATTCGACGGAACAAGCAGTTGCAGCTCTTGTATTAGAAATAAATGACTGCTTAGATAGTAATTATCATGTATCTACTGTTTTTTATGATGTTAAAAAAGCATTTGACACTTTAAACCATGAAATTCTTTTTGATAAAATGGAAAATTCCGGTATAAGAGGGAAAGGACTAGATATAATAAGATCATACCTTTATGGACGTAAAATCGTGGTAGATGTTGATGGACATTTGTCTAGTTTAAATGATCTTGAAGATATTGGTGTCCCACAAGGATCGGTATTAGGTCCACTTTTATTTTTGATGTATATTAATGATCTCCCACGATGTTTGCAGGGAAATAATGGTCTTGCAATTTTATTCGCAGATGACACAGCTGTTTCTGTTAAAGCGAAGGATTCATCTACATTGATTCAAAATCTGTTCAGTTAATCGATGGTTTGTATCTAATTATTTAGTACCGAATTTTAAGAAGACTGAATTTATGGTTTTTGGTCATTCAAAACGTGCTACTAAAAAAATTTCATGTCAGGAGCTTCAAGTTGGTGAGCATAAAATACGTAGAGTTCAATCATATCGTTATTTAGGAGTTTTTATTGATCCCCTTTTGTCATTTCAAACTCATATTGATCATTTAAGGGTGAAACTTTCGCAAAATATTGGGTCTATGTATCGTTTGCAACATGTTTTTCCATTTTCAATTTTAAAAATAATTTATCATTCTTTGATTGCTCCTTATTTAAATTATTGTACAATTATTTATTTAAATACTTTTTGGACGCATATAAAACCCCTACAGATCCTTCAAAATAAAGCAGTGAGAATACTTGGAAATTTTTTACATCGTCCATCAAAACTTAGAGATGCATCGGAAACTGAAACATTATTTCTTTTCTTGAATTTATTAGATCTGAAACATATAAGAGAACTTAATTTATCAATATGGCATTTTAAAATACAAGATCCTAGTAGTTATTTTTATGAAAAATCTCTGTTGATTCTGCCCCCTCCTTCGGCTCTTAGGTGTTCTGGAACATATCGAATTCCCTTTGTTAATTGTGAAAGATCTAGATTTTCAATTAGATACCAAATACCATTTATTTCAAATAAATATAGGCTGAAAGATAGAATTCAAATTGAGTCATTTCGGCAAATATCAGTTCTAAGGAAGAAAATATTAAAATTATGTATTGACCTGTGATGGTGGAATAGAAATTTTTTTATTATTATTATTATTTTTTTTATTTTTTTTTTTGTTATTATTATATTTTTTATTATTTGTTACCCAGGTTGGGATAGCCTTCCATGCCCCACTTGTCCAGCGTTTGTTTTCTTTATGTTTGTTATGTTTTTTGTTTTTTTCTTTAACCAGGTTTTTTTTCTTTCTCTCTTTTGTTATGATGAGGAAATGTTTTTTTTTTTTTTTTTTTTTTTTTTTTTTTTTATTATTAATACCCAATTTTACGAGCTTTGCTCTCTGTTGGGGGTATATGTTTTTTTGTTATGTTGATTTATTCAAAGTTCGCCAAAGCCGCAAGGCAAGGGCTGTAGCTTCAGAAACTTCCCCATTGTTATTATATAAGGTTTCTATGGAATGGATGGTTGTTTAAAATTTTGTAAACAACTTTTGTAATTAAGTATGCGCTGTACTTACTCTTTATGCTGACCATAGTTTTCCACCAAATGAAATGGTTGTAAAGCAACGTGGCAAAAATCTTGTCATCTTAAAAATACCGACCATCGTGTGGAGCCCTTTACTTACCCAATGTTTTATCCTGCTGCAACTTCAGGATGGTCAAGGGGTGAGCTACTTCAAACACCTTATGTAAGTCGTCCATTTATAATACGGCTTGAATTAGCGAGAAATCGTATCGCTTTTCGACCTGAAGATGCAAAAAGCCTTTCTGTGCAATCTGTAACACCCGTCTGCGTAGGATTGGTTTTAATAATTTGCATTTCGGTGGAAGACTTTTCCAATAGTACCTCGTTGATACCGCTATTCATATTGAGCGTGATCGTATTGATTGGATAAAATTTAACCAGAAAAGTATTATAGGTGAAAACTACGTAGGTATTACATGACTTCCTAAAGACTTAGCCACGAAAAATGACACATTCGTTGGTAAAAAAAAAGTTATAGTACCGTCATCATTCGTCGCATCAACAAACTACTCTGCTGAACATTTTGAAGACACCTTGGATATTCTTCATCGTCTTGGGCCTCCGGATTTCCTTATAACTGTGACTTGCAATCCTGATTGGCCTGAATTTAAAGAAGCAGCAAGTATTAAACTTGATGATAACTATATTATAAAACAGTCCCCTCAAGATCGTCCCGATCTCATTACTCGAATTGCTAAACTGAAATTTGACGATATAATCAATGATATTGATAAGTATCAGATATTTGGAAAGATGGCTGCATATGTGTATACGATTGAATTTCAAAAACGTGGACAACCACATATGCATTTGCTATTGATCATGAGTCCATAGGATCGAATCTATAATCCAGTTAAAATTGATAATCTTATTTCAGCTGAAATTCCAAATTCCAACGATCTATTATTAAGAAAATTAGTCTTAAGTGGATGATTCATTATCCCTGGTGGAATTTAAATCCAAATGTGAGCTGTATGATTAATAAAAATGGAAAATTCCAGTGCCTCTTTGGTTTCCCAAAGCAGTACAATTCAGTCACATCTCTAGCGGATGCTGAACAACCAAAGTATCGATGTCGTTATGATCGAAAATTAGACGAAATGGATAGAGAAGAATTTTCACATGACCGTGCTGTTTATTTAAAAGATTCTAATAATCGCCGAATTACTCGTGATAATCGTCATGTCGCCACATATAATACTCATATGCTTAAAAAATACCAATGGCACTTAAATGTCGAATATGTAGAAAATATAGGTCAGGAAAGTATCCATATAAATACATATACAAGGGTCATGATTGTGCTTCAATAAAGATTGTCGAAAATGAACGGTGCATGGTTTACAATGAAGCAGAAACCTATGTAGAAGGACGCTGCATTACACCAACTGAAGCATGCTCGCGACTATTTATTTACGATATCCAGAAAAAGAGCCATTTGCCAGGACGTTATCGAATGCAAAATATCATCCGAGCCCAAGAAGATTTGGTAGATATTGGACAACAAGGCTCAATGTTGGAAGCGTTTTTTCGACACAACAAGGCGTTTAAACAAGTGAAAAATAAGGAATTTCTCTATTATTGGAAAATGCCCGAAAACTATAGATGGAATAGGAATACCAGTACATGGGAACAAAGGGGATTTGTTCCCATGGGAACATGGGAACATGGGAATTCACAACGTAAATTTTGAATCTTTTCCCGAGTGCTTCTATTTAAGAGTACTTTTGTATCATGTGAAGAATGCAACAAGTTTTGAAGATCTTAAAACAGTTGATAATGTTGTATATTTTACATACAAAAAAGCATGCCTGGCTCATTGCGTTGAATTCGACGATAAACAGTGGTTCAACTACCTAGAAGAATCGGCATTGTCCAAAATGCCTTTTTTAATGCGAATACTCTTTGCACAGATTCTTGTTTTTAGTAATCCAGTTGATCCAAAAGCTCTTTGGGAAACATTCAAGAATCAGTTGTCAGAGGATTTCATTTTGCATGCAAGACGAAATAATCAAACAGTTCGTGGTAACGAACTGTAAGTAAGGAGCGACCCGGCTCAATGGTAACCGAAACTCTAGAAAACGGGTTATTGATACCAATAGATATATCAAAAGAATCAGATTTCAATGCTGATTTCAAATATATAACTTTTTCATCAAGTTTAGTGCTACCTATCAAAATTTAAGCGCCTGAGAAATTTTGGCTTACTTTCAAAAATAGAGAGAAAGACCCCCTAAAAGTTATAGAACCTTAATGAGAATCGCACCATCATATTCAACGTATTAGAGAACCGTACTGTAAAGGTTTAAAGCTCCTATCTACAAAAATGTGGAATTTTACATTTTTTGCCAGAAGAAAGATCACGGATGCGTGTTTATTTGTTTGTTTGTTTGTTTGTTTGTTTGTTTGTTTGTTTTTTCCCAGGGGTGATCGTATCGACCCAGTGGTCCTAAAATATCGTGGGAGGGCTCATTGGAATAGAAATTAAAAGTTCTAGTTCCCTTTTTAAGTGACCAAAAAAAAGGAAGGAAACTAGGCCCCCTCCCACGCTTTTTTCCCAAAGTAACCCGATCAAAATTTTGAGATAGTCATTTTGTTCAGCATGCTCGAAAATATGATAAGTATGTCATTTAGGATTACTTAATCCCCAGAAGGTCCCAGAGGTTGGGATGAATTTTATTAGATTTGCCAATTTTTAAAATATATTTTTGTTTTTTGTTAATTATAAAAAATATTTCAGGTGTTTTCTTTGAGGTTAGTGGTAGGTCAGGGGGGGGCAGTGGGTATTTTGGAGGCTCTGTTAAAGATG
This sequence comes from Artemia sp. Qi Xiang Cuo, assembly GCF_049724085.1. Lineage (NCBI taxonomy): Eukaryota > Metazoa > Arthropoda > Branchiopoda > Anostraca > Artemiidae > Artemia > Artemia sp. Qi Xiang Cuo. The sequence continues at coordinate 74,301,942 of NC_142802.1, read as the reverse complement.
GCAGTTTTAATGGGTAAAGGGAAATTGCCAGGAAGGGGGCGCCGGACTTGCCAGCATTATTTATTGGATATTGGGAAGTATACAACCATTTTCAGGAAGGATTTTTTCTGGAGGGGGGGCTAGAGGAGGGGTTTACTCTGGAGAATATTTCCGTGGAGGATGTTTATTTGGGGTAAGGGACATTTCTATGAAGGGGGCGCTGGATTTCCAAGCATTATTTAAGAAACGATCAGAAATTAAATAAAAAAAAACAAGTTTTTTCAACTGAATTGTAAGAAGGAATATTAGAACTTAAAATGAACAGAAATTATAACGTATGTGAGGGGGTTCTCCCCCAAGTCAGTACCTCGCTCTTTACGCTACAGTTTTTTTTTAGTGCTTTCAAAAGAGCTATCTATTCTAATTAAACGGCCTTTGTGATTCAGGGGTTTCTGAATCAAAATTTTTTTTAACTTTTAACGTAAAGAGCGTGGTATTGACTAAGGGGAGAACCCCTTCATATAAGTAATAACATATACGTAATAAAAAAACAATAAAAAAAACTAGCGATACGGCTCAATAGTAATCGAAACTTTTAAAAACGAAATTTTGATGTCAATAAATGTATCAAAAGAATGTGTTTATAATGCTGATTCTAAATATATAAATTTTATTAAGTTTAGTATTACTCATCAAAGGCTACGAGCCTGAGAAAATTTACTCGATTTTTTAAATAGGGGGGAAAAATCCCCTACAAGTAAAAGAATTTTAATGAAAATCACACCGTCAGATTCAGCGTATCAGAAAACCCTATTACATAGGTTTCAAGCTCACATCTGCAAAAATCTGCAACTTTGTATTTTTTGCCAGAAGAAAAATATACGAATATAGAAGTTAGTTACGTAAGTTAATTTGTAAAGACATCCATTTAGCAAAAGAAAAGTAAAATTTTTATACAAATAAAAGCTGCATTAACTAAAAAACGATCAGAAATTAAATAAAAAAACAAGTTTTTTAAACTGAAAGTAAGGAGCGACATTAAAACTTAAAACGAACAGAAATTATTCCGTATATGAAAGGGCTGTCCCCTCCTCAACGCCTCGCTCTTTACGCTAAAGTTTGACTCTGTCTCACAACTTTATTTTTTAAAACAATAAAAAACTTTAGCGTAAAGAGCGAGGCGTTGAGGAGGGGACAGCCCCTTTCATATACGGAATAATTTCTGTTCGTTTTAAGTTTTAATGTCGCTCCTTACTTTCAGTTAAAAAAACTTGTTTTTTTTATTTAATTTATCTAAAGATCGTGCAGTAAAGCGTGCTTATCGTATTATTGCATCGAAGTTAAATATGATGGCAATAGAAGGCCAAAATTTTAGTTTTTGGATGGAACGATACGGCATGAACAACATTGAGACCTGTGAAAATCACCCAACCTTGGAGTCTCTAAATTCTAGTTACCCGTCTGTTACTGGAGATAGTATGTATCGGCCTCTGCAAGGAAAACAGCTTGAAATTTTTTACAATATTTTACTGCCTGTTAGCGATACTAATTATTTTGGGAAAAAATTTTTATATACAGAGGGACTCGTTGATAACTACAAAAAAATCGTTTACAATAATTTACGTCACATGGTGTGTGTAGAACAATATAATGGATAATTTGTGACTTACAAAGGAATAGTAGCAACTTTATTGTCATTTGGACTAACAACACAAAAGACCTTTGGCTTGAAGGTTCCACTTTCCTCAGATTCTGTTTCCTGTATAAGACCTGGTTCAAGCAGAGCTTTAGAATTAGCTGAAGTGGAGGTTTTCGTATTTGACGAAGCACCTATGTTCCCAAGTATGGTTTACAAAATATGGATCAGATGCTGCAGTTCATTGCAAATCCAAACCTACCATTTGGTGGGAAAATTTTAGTTGCTTGAGGTAATTTCCAACAGTGTTTACCAGTCCAACCCCGAAGCAATTGCAGGGAAACACTCGATTTATCAATAATAAAAAAGTCATCTTTGGAAGAATTTCAAGCATGTTTCCTTCGAGAAAAATGTGCGGGTCGATACTGAACAGGAAGCATTTGCAAAGTACATCCTCGAACTGGGAAATAGAAATCTTCCTAAAAATGAGCTTAATGAAATTGAATTACGGGAAGATATAATTTCCAGTGGCAATTTAATTGAGGAAGTATTTGGTGAATGTTTGTCTAAACAAAGTTTCGATTTAATGAAGGATGGAGTTATTTTAGCTTCAGTCAACAAAGAAGTTAGTAAAATATATGCAAGAATTGTCGATCGGCTTCCAGGAGAATACAAATCGTATAAAAGTTACGATTCTGTAAAAGATAAAGAAAAAGGAGGAAATGAATTTACTCCAGAGTTCCTCAATCTAGCTGACACAGCAGATTTACCACCACATTAAAAATAATGAAAAATACGATAGCTATGCTTTTGCATAACTTAGATATTTCAGAATGGATGTATAATGGGCTCATTAATAGCGATGATGATTTGGCTTTGGATTTTGACATGGATAAGGCTATCAATGCCTACTATACCTTTGAAAATCAAAAATATGGACTGGATAAATCGTTCATAATGACAAAAGACAAGCCAAGGCAAAAGTTAAAGGTCCAACAAAAAAAAATATGATTTAACAAGGCCACCACTTCTAATTTAAGGTCCATTTTGACGTCATGACATCAAGAAAAGGCTAAAATTGTTTGCGTTTAGAAGACAAGCTGAAACAATTGAACTAATTTGATTCAGTTCAATATCTGCCAAAATATTCCTTGACAGCTTCACCTTAATACACTTAGCTTGCGTATTAGCAGTAACAGAATTAGCAGCAGTATGCACATATCACCTTTTATTTTCTTAAACACACCAAACTGTCCCTAAGATATTGCTGATGCGCCCTTTAGTAACCTACATACAGATGGCGTGATGTGATTCAGTTCACCTTCCACCCTCGAATTTATATATAGAAGCCTGCCGCGTATATATATATATATATATATATATATATATATATATATATATATATATATATATATATATATATATATATATATATATATATATATATATATATATATATATATATATATATATATATATATATATATATATATATATATATATATATATATATATATATATATATATATATATATATATATATATATATATATACAGATTTTGTTGTTGTTGAGACATTTAAAATTGATATGAATACGGTCTCAACATTTGCAAACAGCACAGAAATGAAATCACTGAAAAAGAAGAAATCATTTAAAATAAGAATGTTTTCATTGAAAAACATGAAAAAGAAATTATCGAAAAAGAAAATAAGACTTGGTGCTTTTTAAAATAATGTTCGTACAGTAGCTAGATTGTCAAATCAGTTTTAGTTTAGTCATAAAAGTTAGTAGAGGGTAGAGTGAGTCAACTCCAGGAATCAATTAATTGTTCTGATTTTTAATTTCAATATTTAAATCAAAACTCTAATATAGTTCCAAATTCTCTTATGTGTAATTGAAACGCTTCATAAGCGCTGATAACGCCCTAATTCTTGCGTTTTGGATTCACATAGGCCCACTAGGCCATAAATATAGAACTTCATCTATTTACGATTCCATGCTGATTTCTCGCTATTTTCTCTTTTCTAAGTATTTCTCGTAACCAACTCGAAAAAATCGAACTTACATAAATGTACTGATGATTATTACTGTTAGTAGTCGCATTTCACGGAACGCACGCGCTACTTGTGTGACATTTATCTCTGTATCAGCGTGCAGAAGGAAATATCTGCTGCAAGTAGGATAAAGTGAATCCGAACAATATTTTTTTCACAATTTAGAAATTTTATGCTCACATATTAGTGGTATCAACCCATACACTTTATCTATTGTTATAAGTTTTAACATGCTGCACTAGGAGACCAAGATTAACTTGTTGAGGAGAATTTAGACCTACAAAATATCCAATGTCCCCCCTCCCCTTCCAGAAATATCTACTTCTCATACCTCGACTTACGCAAAAAAAAAATCTTTTTTTTTTAACAAAGAGGAAGGTAATTTCCAAGTCTAGGAGTAATTTTTTCCCATCCGATTGACATTCCTGGCAACTTTTAATTAATGTAAGGTTTCTTCCGCAATGCCGCCAAGAATCGTTCAGGTCTTCTGGATATCCTTAATCAAACAATTATCAACGAGCAAGTTAATAATTCACTCATTTTCTCGAATAATTTAAATTAAAAATACTGTCGCTATTTCAAATTTAAGGGAAATTTCCAGGTATGTCCGTCAAGTTTTTTCAGTGGACAACACCCCATTTTGTTATTATTAAAAAAAAATGAAACACAACCCAAAGTGAGCTGTTTGGGGGCCTTGTGGTACTTAATGATTGCCTTATTAAGTCAAACTTATTAAGAACAATTAAATATAAAAATTAATTTATAAATGAGGCCATAATTAGCAGTCTATGATGGCTCACAAATTAGTGGTATCCACCCATACGCTTTATCTATTGTTATCAGTTTTAACATGCTGCACTAGGAGACCTAGCTTAACTTTTTGAGGAGAATTTAGACCTAAAAAATATCCAGTGCCCCCCCCCCCTTAGTAGGCTAGATATATCTAGCCTACTTCTCATACCCTGACTTACACACACAAAATTTTAATTTTTCTTCATTTTATTTTTTTTTTTTTAACAAAGGGGAAGATAATTTCCAAAGTCTAGGTGTAAATTTTTCCTATCCGATTGGCATTCCTGGAAACTTTTAATTAATGTAAGGTTTCTACCGCAATGCGGCCAAGAATCGTTCAGATCTTCTGGATATCCTTAGTCAAACAATTATCAACGAGTAAGTTAATAATTCACATATTTTTTCTAATAATTTAAATTAAAAATACTGTCGCTACTTCAATTCTAAGGGAAATTTCCAGGTTTGTCCGCCAAGTTTTTCAATGGACAACACCCTATTTTGTTATTATTTAAAAAAAAAGAAAGAAAAACAGCTCAAAGTACGCTGTTTGGAAGCCTTGTGGCGATTATTGATTGCCTTATTAAATCAAAATTATAAAGAACAATTAAATATAAAAATTAGTTTGTGAATGAGCCCATAATTAGCTCTCTATGATGTCCCAGCGCTCCATTCCAAAAATGTCGCCAAAATAGCGCTTTTGGTGTAGCATGTTACAAGTTATAACGGCCTTACGAGTCAAATATATCTAAAAAAAATAAGATAGAAGAATTAGCTTTTATGAGTCCTTAAACAGCTCTCTATGATGTTCCACTTCCTCAATAGCGACGAAGAAAATTAAGAGGATATGTCACTGCTGCCCATATAAAAAAGAGATTTTATTTTGTTATTCAATGAGATGGGTTGTAGCTTTCCTGCATAAGGTTTCAAAAATGACAATTTAAAGGGTGTAGTTTTTGATTTGCTAAGACGTCATTTTCAATTCACATACAACTGAGTGACGCGGTGCACGAGGCTTGTGGAATAGTGTAGAGTTCTGCTAGATTTAGTCTCATGTGATGGGTGTGGGAGTTGAAGGCAGTGGAAGGGGGGTGTGCACTTAAGTATTAACGGTAAAGCTGGGAAATAAGCTGAGCTTCTAAACTCACCATCGCCCACCCGAAAACTTGCTCACAGTAAACTACTATCGTCTACAGCATCTCATTACTGACAGCCCTAGTAAAAGCTGAGTCCACTATTTAATTTATGTTTGTTTGATGCATCTGCATTGCTTATTTGTGTTATCTGTAATGTTTTTGAATTTTACCGAGTAACATCTTTGCTAGATAATAACTTTTCTTCGTTATTGCTTGAAGAAAAGTGTCCTATTGAAGACTGAGGGATGTAACAGGCTATCTTTACTGCTTAACCGCTTGGTATACCCCCCCCCCCCCATCCGTTGGAAAAGCACTTGCTCATGTAATGCACGGATCGGGACATCTGGACTGCTACATATTCTGTAAATTATTAATTCGGAATAAGCGCGTCTGTAGGCGCAGTAATGTAAAATGGCCGAACTTTCGGTTCCTTAACCAGTTCCGTAAAAAACAGCTTTGTCCTTCTCTCCACTTCGATGTGTTTTATAACGTTATTAAGAATACAATTTGCATCAATTTTATTTGGTTATCACAGGCTAACAAAACGAATAAAGGACAGAGCTCCTTACTTTCTTTCTTTGGCTCAGAACCAACTTTGAAAAATCACGGAAAATGGAACAACAAGAAAAAGGTATTGAAAAGGGATTTAATTCCAATCTACGTCATCTTATAGTAAACCAGTAACAGAAAGTGAAGAAAATCTTAACAATGAAAGTAGCTCAACTTTGACCAGAGTAATTAACAAGCGTGATCCAATTAATGGTCCAGCTTCAGCCTTGGCTTATATTTTATATGGCCCCTTTCGACAAAGAAACTTGATTTTCCCGTAGACTAATGGGAGAAAATTCGAAGCAGAATCAACAGAATTTTCAGACATCTTTAAAATATATTTAGGTTTGTTTTTTTCACAAGTTTTCCTACACCCCTTTCCTTATAGGTGGTTTGAGAGAGGAGGTTGAGGGAGCACTTGCGCCGGGCGTAAAATTCTTCGGGGCGCAAATTTGAAGTAACTAGTCCAAAATGTAAAATCATTTTGAAGTTTTTGAAGTTATATCTTTATTAAAATAAAGTAGAGATCGTAGTTGGCAGTAAGTTACTTATTTACTTTAATACTCATATAAAAACACTTAACACTTACTGTAAGTATAAGCAAATTCAATAGGCCCGCACCGCCACTGCTTTCACCTGAAGGATAGTTCGTGCCCATTGATTATTCGGATATGAACCCCCTATTGCCCCCCAATGAAAATGCTGGAGCTACGCCCCTGGTAGTAGCAGTATTGGTATTGTATTAGTAATAGTTATAACAGTTGTAGCAGCAGTATCAATAAAAGTAGTAGTAGCATGCACATGTTGCCTTTCAGTCAGTTGAACATCCCCCTCATGATGCCCTGGAAGTTTCACCTTGATAGGTTAAACCGTTCCAAAAATATAATTGATGTGTCCTTGTGACCCAATTATGACGCCCTTTTCATTTTAATAATCTAAGTATTACAAGTTATTGCAATTGACGTAGTAATAGTTAGCAATTGTTACTATTAGCAAATGTTACTATTAGCAAACAATTAGCAAATGTTACTGCAACTAGCAGCAGTAACAGTAGTAGTACTTACTTACTTAGGTCCTCCTACGCCTGGGGGCGCATAAGGCAGCAACAGTGGTTCGCCACGACGACCTGTCCTGAGCCTTCAACCATAGCTCTTCCAACGAGGACCTCGCCAGCTTCGCCTTCTTCATTAGCGACCTGCCAAGGGTCATTTTCGGTCTCCCTGATTTACGGAGACCGGGGGGTGTCCAACACCATGCGTTGTGCGGCAGTCTTCCTTCCCCCGTTCGCACCATATGCCCCCAATACATCCATTGCCACTTTCTAATGAGATCAAGGATGGGGTGATTTGTCATACGATAGATTTCATCATTTCGTATTCTTTCCGTCCAATGTATATTTAGGATAGACCTTAGCCAATTATTGTCGAATGCCTGGAGTCGTTGTTCTTGCTGAGGAGTGATGCTCCAAGTTTTGCAGCCGTACGTAACGACAGAGACCCCATTGCTATTATAAATTTTAAGCTTTAACTTCCGGGAATATTTATTATTTCTCCAAACATTTCTAAGGTAGCTGAAAGCAGACCCAGCCAATGTTATTCGGCACAGTAATTCTCTTTCGGAATGGGTATCTTGCGTAAGAATGCTGCCGAGATACTTGAACTCTCTCACTTCCTCAATTTCCTCGTTGTTAACCAAAAGTCCTTCGGCTAAGTCAGGTATGACTGCATTCGACATTGATTTGGTCTTGTTAGCATTTATGGAGAGTCCGACAGCATTTGCCATACGACCGAGTTCATTAATGTTGCGTTGTATATCTTCTGGGTCGTGGGTAATAAGTGCAACATCGTCAGCAAAATCACCGTCATTGAGTTCTCTCAGTGGATTTAATTGTAGACCGCCACTAAAACTGCATCCACGGAGAACAAAATCTATCACTATGGCAAACAGTAATGGTGATAGAATGCAGCCCCGCCTTACACCTGACTGAACAGAAAACCACTCCGTTAGGCCACCCTCTGTCTGTACTGCGCATATGATATCATGATATAGCGCTTTAATTATATTTACAATTTTCGTCGGAATTCCATAATGCACTAAAATCTTCCACATGGTTCCGCGATGTATCGAGTCGAAGGCTTTGAGAAAATCTATAAATACCATAAGTAGCTGAACTTGCCATTCATTGGATTCATCCAGCAGGACTCTCAGGCTAAATATCAGGTCACAACATGATCTATTCTGGTGGAATCCCTGCTGATCATCTCTCAGAACTTTCTCCACTTTACTTTGAATCCTGTTAAGAATTATTTGGCACAGGACTTTGCTGGCAACACACTGTAAAGCAATACCTCTCCAATTATCACACATAGTCTTTTGTCCCTTTTTGAAGAGTTTTACAATTACTGCCTTCGACCATTCACTTGGGACTTTTTCTTCATCCCAAACACGGGAAAGAAGTTCAAATAAGGGTTCGGCTAAGGCGCTTCTACCGTACTTCAGTAATTCTGGTGATATGCCATCATTGCCTGCAGCCTTTCCGTTTTTCAAAGTCTTTAGGGCCTCCTTGACTTCACTAAGCATGAGAGGTCCGGAACATATTCCGAGATCAAACAGTGGTTCTTCAGGGATATTTAAAGTAGTTGTGGGAGGCATCTGATTTAGTACCTCGCTAAAATGCTCTTTCCAGCGTCGGACTATGTCATCAGTCTGGGTTAATAAAATGCCATCTTTGCTTTCAACTTGGGTCGACGACGCGTTTGAAATACCCGTTAACTGCTTCGTTATGGCATACACAGTACAGCTATCTCCCCGTCTAGCGGCTGCTTCAGCCTGTTCGGCCATAGTTTCGAGGTACATCCTCTGATCATCCCTGGTTGCTGCTTTGACTTGCTTATGGAGACGCTTGTACTGCGCTTTCAGGTTATCTACATATTCTCTAGAACAAGTCGTGCTATGGTCATACTTATCTAAGAGGATTTTGAGTTGTGCCCTTTGATTAATAGTATCCCAATTACTTTCAGATATCCACTGCTCCTTCTTCTTCTTGTTGTAGCCCACAACTTCTTGTGCGACCTCTTTCACGGTTTCTGCAATTTTTTCCCACTGACTATCAAGCGACACTTCGTCCCTTAGAAGGGAAAACTTGTTTGACAAAGCTGTAGTATACTTTTGCAATACGTTCGGGTCCTGCAATTTCCTCAAATTGAAGGTTTTCACTGGCCGCTGGGGCTTTGTCACAGTTTTTAGTTTCAGCTTGAACTTGGCAACAGCAAGTTGGTGATTCGAATAACAGTCGGCACCTCGGAAGGTTCTAACATCCTCTAGACATCGTCGCTCAGCACCTCGCAATTAGGATATAGTCTATTTCATTTCGTGTTACACCATCAGGCGAGTTCCAAGTATACTTGTAAATCTGTTTATGTGGGAACCAGGTTGCGCCGACGATAAGTTCATGAGTAGCGCGAAAATTGATTATTCGCACACTATTGTCATTGATTTTCCCCAGTCCATGTTTACCGAGGATAGTTGGGGCATAAGCAGCATCACCTCCAACTTTAGCATTAAAGTCCCCACACACAGTCACAATATCATGACGATGCGTTTTTGCAACAACATTCGATAACACACGATAAAAGTCGTCTTTGGTTTGATCACAGGCGTCATTCGTTGGGGCGTACACTACAATAACTGTCAATTTGGCCTGTGAAGTGGCAAAACGGGCAAGAAAAATCCGCTCACCAATTGGTTCCCAGTCCACTAGGCATTTTTTGGCCCGATTACTTAGTGCCATTGCGACACCTGCTTCTTTTCTAGTCTCAAGTCCGTAATACAAGATGTGGTAAATCTCAGTTTTCAAAGTCCCGAAACCAGTAAGCCTGGTCTCAGAAAGTCCAGCTATGTCAATACGGAACTTATCAAGGGTTCTCCTAACACTGTTGAGTTTTCCTGGCTGTGTTTCTTGATTAACTGTTCTAACATTCCAGTATCCAATACGAAAACACTCGGCCGTTTTCAAGAATCCTGTCCAGAGGCGTGCATTAGTCGTCATCACAGAAGAAGAAGAAGTCAATCCGAGGCTATCTGTTGCTGTTTCTTGAGTAATCAGTTTTTACGGTGGCGGGTTACTAGCCCACCGACAGTGGGGAGTAGTGGTATACGCATATTCCCTATTCGTCAATAAATCTTCCCCTTTAAGTATTCTCTCAAAGTTCCAATTTAATACCCAAACCCATTCTTGAGATACGCCCTTTTGACAATCTGCATCTACATGGTGTGTTTTTATTTAATTCAAATTCCCTCTCAATATTCTGTCAAATGTTCAGTTTCATAAACATAGCCTTAATTGTGTATTATTAGTAGTATTAGTAACAGTATTAGCAGCATTATTAAAAGCAGTGTCTTTGGGTCAGTTGAACTTCCTACTCATGATGCCTCAGAACCTTGCGACCTTGGTAATGATCGCTACTGAAGCATTAGTTTTAGTGATAATAGCGGTTGTAATAGTAGTAGAAGTTGTGGTAGCAGTAGAAGCAGTGGTAGTTGTAGTAGTAGTAATAGTACTAGCGTGCAAATATTGCTTTGTTGGTCAATTAATCATCTTCCTTATCATTTACTGAAAGTTCCAAATTAACATACTCAGTCATTCCTCAGTTATGCCCTTTTTGCAACCCATCTAGAGTATAACGTGTTTTGATTTAGTTCAAAACCCCCCTTAACATTCCCTGAAAGGTTTACCTGAATACCCTCCGTATTTTTGGAAACTAAAAGTCATAAATGCATACCTTTCTCAATAAAATATACTATGTATTAACAATGAACGAACTGCCTAACCTACAGCCCTTGCCCAGAGGTCTGTGAGTGGGAGGGGGGGTTACATCCCCAAAGGCAAACTTTACATCTACATCTACATTTACTTTACATCTTTTATTGTAACTATATCCTAGTTTAGTACATTCTCAAAATGTTCGGCCCATCTCTCTTTAACTCTTTCCTTGTTACTAATTGTGTCCCTGTTCCTAACTTTAACTGGGAAAAGTTCAGATCAACTACTCCCTCTCTATTTATTAATATACCAATACAATATTTTACGATGATGCCGTCTAGCTGCATCTTCAAGATCCTATCTATAAATAGGATTTAATTAAAATGGCTAAATCAAAATTTTACTATAATGCGATGTGAGACCATTAAAAAATAGTTTTCGGCCCTTTACTTGTACATTATTAAATGAAAAAAACAACTTTTTTTTTAACTGAAAGTAAGGAGCAACACTAAAACTTAAAACGAAGGGGCAGTATATGGAAAGGGCAGTACCCTCCTCAGCCCCTTGCTCTTTACGGTAAAGTTTTTATCGTTTTAAATAATAAAGTTGTGAGACAAAGTCAAACTTTAGTGTAAAGAGCGAGGCACTGAGGAGGGAACAGCACCTTCCATATACGGACTAATTTCTGGTCGTTTTAAGTTTTGATGTTGCTCCTTATTTTCAGTTGAAAAAATTTGTTATTTTATTTAATTTTTGAACGTTTTTTGAATTAATGCAGGTTTTGATTTTGGCTCACCGTACATGAATAATTAAAACAAAATTTTCATACTAATTTTAATTTTATTTGGTTAAATGGCTTTCTCAAAAGTTATTAAATTTTATTTACGAACATGTTATTTTTGTTTTTATTAGTAATAAATATACGTAACTTACAAATTAACTTACATAACGAACTTCTATATTCATATATTTTTAATACGTATATTAGGAGGTTCGGCCCCTTTTTAATACCTCGGTCTTTGCGCAAAAGTACGAATTTTAGCCCAATTCTTTATAAATGACCCCTTAATCACACAGGCCGTTAATTAAAATAAATAGCTCTTAGGAAAGTAAAAAAAAATCTTTGGATTAAAGAGCAAGATATTGACTAGGGGGCGAACGCAATCATATACGTAATAATTTCTGTTCGTTTTAAGTTTTGATGTTGCTTCTTACTTTCAGTTGAAAAACTAATTGTTTTTTTATTATTTAATTTCTGATCGTTTTTGAATAATGCTGGGAAATTCGGCGCCCCCTTCATAGCAATACAAATTCCCCCAGAAAACTTCCTTCATGGAAAGATTCTCCCGCATATCCCCAGACCCCCCACTACCAGAAAAAATCCCCCATGGAAACGTCTGTATACTTCCCAATAACCAATACTGTATGTAAACATTGGGTAGAGTTCTTAACTTTTGGCCCTCCCCCCGGGGGCTTTGGGGGATTAAGTCATCCTAAATAACATATTTATAATATTTTTGACAATGCTGAACAAAATGGCTATCTCAAAATTTTGATCGGGTGACTTTGAGAAAAATGAGTGTGGAAGGGGGCCTAGTTGCCCTCCATTTCTTTGGTCACTTAAAAAGTGGACTACAACTTTCAATTTCCGTTCGAATGCGCCCCCCACGATATTCTAGGACCACTGGGTCGATACGATCACCCCTGGGAAAATACAAACAAAAAAACAAACAAACAAAAAACAAAGAAACACGCATCCTTGATCTTTCTTCTGGCAAAAAAAATACAAAATTCCACATTTTTGCAGATAGAAGCTTGAAACCTCTACAGTAGGGTTCTTTGATAAGTTGAATATGATGGTGGGATTTTCATTAAGGTTCTATAGCTTTTAAGGGGTGTTTCCCCCTTTTTTGAAAATCAGGCAAATTTTCTCAGGCACGTAGCTTTTGATGGGTAAAACTAAACTTGATGAAACTGATATATTTGAAATCAACATTAAAATCTGATTCTTTTGATGTATCTATTGGTATCAAAATCCGTTTTTTAGAGTTTCGGTTACTATTGAGCCGGGTCGCTAGTAGTATGTTAAAATTATACTTTGCTTGCGTGTATACGAATTACCATGTTATTCTATAGAAGCTCTACGCCTTTTCAAAGAGAGTGAGTATCGTCTCACATGGCCTTATGTTCCTTCCATGCTATTCTATGTCCCTTCCATTGTTATTCAATGGGAACTCTACAAGTGATTAAACACGACATGAAACTACGTGTTTTTTTCTTATGCCCGGTTGGTACCAGTCCAAACAAGTGGGGATTCCCCGCTTGTTTCTAAACATTGCAAAAAAGATAGCAGTATAAACGGGGGATTCCCCGCACAAATTTGTTTCAACTCCAAGTTTTTCAACCAGACTTGTTTTTTTGAGCTGACACCTGTTTTTTGGGCAGCCAAGAACTATTGCTATGGAAATGGTTAATTTTTGAACCGAAACTATAGTTTTCTGACTTAAGCCATAGATTTGACTTAGAAAATGTTACAAAATACCCAGCTAAAAGAGAAAATTGTCTATTGAACGTGTTCTCTATAATGAAATCTAAAAAACATATTTTCAAGCCTAAAAAGTTCTAGAAAATGATTTGCTCATGGCACGGGCTAATTTTTGAACCAAAACTACACTTTTTTGACTGAATATCTACATTATAAACAGAGAAATGTGTTTTGATAGTATTTTCTATAGTCTCATTGGAAAAAATTGGAGTTCATACTTGAACAGTTCTATTAAGAGCTATTGCTATGGAAATGGTTCATTTTTGAACCAAAACTACGCTTTTCTGACTGAAGATACACATTTGAATCAGAAAATGAATATAGTTTAGTTTTTTTTACGGAAATGGCATATTTTCGTTCCAAAGCTTGGCTTTTTCATAACCAAAGGTTCACATTTGACCCAAAGAAATGTATTTTCTATAATTTTCTTACAAAAACTAGTGTTTACGGTCAAAAAAGCTTTATAGTTTAGTTTTTACGGAAATGGCTTATTTTCGTTCCAAAGCTGGGCTTTTTCATAACCAAAGGTTCACATTTGACCCAAAGAAATGTATTTTCTATAATTTTCTTACAAAAAAACTAGTGTTTACGGTCAAAAAAGCTTTATAGTTTAGTTTTTACAGAAATGGCTTAATTTCGTTCCAAAGCTTGGCTTTTTCATAACCAAAGGTTCAAATTTTACGCAATGAAATATATTTTCTATAATTTTCTTACAAAAACTAGTGTTTACGGTCAAAAAAAGCTTTATAGTTTAGTTTTTACGGAAATGGCTTATTTTCGTTCCAAAGCTTGGCTTTTTCATAACCAAAGGTTCACATTTGACCCAAAGAAATGTATTTTCTATAATTTTCTTACAAAAAAACTAGTGTTTACGGTCAAAAAAGCTTTATAGTTTAGTTTTTACGGAAATGGCATAATTTCGTTCCAAAGCTTGGCTTTTTCATAACCAAAGGTTCACATTTGACGCAAAGAAATGTATTTTCTATAATTTTCTTACAAAAACTAGTGTTTACGGTCAAAAAAAGCTTTATAGTTTAGTTTTTACGGAAAAGGCTTATTTTCGTTCCAAAGCTTGGCTTTTTCATAACCAAAGGTTCACATTTGACCCAAAGGAATATATTTTCTATAATTTTCTTACAAAAAAACTAGTGTTTACGGTAAAAAAAGCTTTATAGTTTAGTTTTTACAGAAATGGCATATTTTCCTTCCAAAGCTTGGCTTTTTCATAACCAAAGGTTCACATTTGACCCAAAGAAAATGTATTTTCTATAATTTTCTTACAAAACTAGTGTTTACGTTCAAAAAAGCTTTATAGTTTAGTTTTTACGGAAATGGCTTATTTTAGTTCCAAAGCTGGGCTTTTTCATAACCAATGGTTCACATTTGACCCAAAGAAATGTATTTTCTAGAATTTTCTTACAAAAACTAGTGTTTACGGTCAAAAAAGCTTTATAGTTTAGTTTTTACGGGAATGGCTAATTTTCGTTCCAAAACTTGGCTTTTTCATAACCAAAGGTTCACATTTGACCCAAAGAAATGTATTTTTTATAATTTTCTTACAAAAAAATAGTGTTTACGGTCGAAAAAGCTTTGTAGTTTAGCTTTTACGGAAATGGCATATTTTCGCTCCAAAGCTGCGCTTTTTCATACCCAAAGGTTCACATTTGACCAAAAGGAATTTATTTTCTTTAATTGTGTTAAAAAAACTGGTGTTTACGTTAAAAAAATCTGTAAAATCTATTTTTTACGTAAATGGCTTATTTTCGTTCCAAAGCTGCGCTTTTTCATAACCAATGGTTCACATCTAACCCAGCGGAATGTATTTTCTATAATTTTCTTACAGAAACTAGTGTTTACGGTAAAAAAAAAGCTTTATAGTTTAGTTTTTACGGAAATGGCATATTTTCGTTCCAAAGCTTGGCTTTTTCATAACCAAAGGTTCACATTTTACCCAATGAAATGTATTTTCTATAATTTTCTTACAAAAACTAGTGTTTACGTTCAAAAAAAGCTTTATAGTTTAGTTTTTACGGAAATGGCTTATTTTCGTTCCAAAGCTGGGCTTTTTCATAACCAAAGGTTCACATTAGGTTCACATTTGACCCAGCGAAATGTATTTTCTATAATTTTCTTACAAAAAATAGTGTTTACGGTCAAAAAAAAGCTTTATAGTTTAGTTTTTACGGAGATGGCTTATTTTCGTTCCAAAGCTGGGATTTTTTCTGACCAAAGGTTCACATCTGACCCAGCGAAATGTATTTTCTATAATTTTCTAACAAGAAACTATTGTTTAAGGTCAAAAAAAGCTTTATATTTTAGTTTTTACGGTAATGGCTTATTTTCGTTGCAAAGCTGCGCTTTTTCATAACCAAAGGTTCACACCTGACCCAGCAAAATGTATTTTCTATAATTTTCTCACAAAAAACTAGTTTTTACGGTAAAAAAAAAAGCTTTAGAGTTTAGTTTTTACTGAAATGGCTTATCTTTGTCCCAAAGTTTGGCGTTTTTATAAGCAAAGGTTCGAATTTGACCCGAAGAAATGTATTTTCTAAAATTTTGATCCAAAAACAAGTATCTACGTTCAAAACGGCTTTATATATTAGTTTTTATGGAAATGGCTTATTTTCGTTCCAAAGCTGGGCTTTTTCATAACCAAAGGTTCACATTAGGTTCACATTTGACCCAGCGAAATGTATTTTCTATAATTTTCTTACAAAAACTAGTGTTTACGGTAAAAAAAAAGCTTTATAGTTTAGTTTTTACGGAGATGGCTTATTTTCGTTCCAAAGCTGGGCTTTTTTCTAACCAAAGGTTCACATTTGACACAGCGAAATGTATTTTCTATAATTTTCCTACAAGAAACTAGAGTTTACGGTCAAAAACCCTTATTAGCTCAGGTCTTATAGGAATAGTTTTATTTTTCGATCAAAAAAAAGACTAAAGTTTCAGATTTGAACCAGAGAATTGTATTCTCCATAATTTTCTTACATCTTTGGAAATCATTAACGATAACAAACATGTTTTCGACCAGATGAGTTTTTGAAAGCACATTCAGCATGGCATGCGCTATTTTTTTTTTCTTTTATCATGAACCCTTTAGAGACCAATTTGATCAACTTGGAGAAAGTTCAAATAGAATCGTTACTGATATTGATATTAGTGCGTAAACTACAAACTGACAAAAAATATTCAAAACTTATTTTTTTCTTATAGCCTTGACTTTGAAGACATTTCTTCATCTTAATTGGCCTTAGAAATATCATGCAAAATAAAACTAGTGAAATAATTTAGGTCGTATGATAAATTTAATTTATTTTTTTTAATGCAGGAGTTTTTTAGTAAGGACACTCGATATCCTAAATGTGTCTGATTAAAACTTTTACCTTGAGCATCGATGCTGTTAGCAGAATTTTAAAAGGATCATTTATGAGTGCTGGCGTATCTGATGAAATAATTTAGGTCGTATGATAAATTTTTTTTTTTTAATAAAGTAGTTTTTCAGTAAGGGTATTAGATATCCTAAAAGTGTTCGATTAAAAATTTTATCTTTATCATCGATGTTGTTAGCAGAATTTAAAAACGATCTTTTATGAGTGCTGGCGTATCTGATGAAATAATATAGATCGTATGATAAATTTAATTTATTTTTTTTAATGCAGTAGTTTTTCAGTAAGGACACTCGATATCCTAAAAATGTTTGATTCAAACTTTTACCTTGAGAATCGATGTTGTTAGCAGAATTTCAAAAGGATCGTTTATGAGTGCTGGCGTATCTGATGAAATAATTTAGGTCGTATGATCAATTTAATTTTTTTTAATGCAGTAGTTTTTTCATTAAGGACACTTGATATGCTAAAAGTGTTTGATTCAAACTTTTACCTTGAGCATCGATATTCAGACACAGACACACAGACACACACAGAGAGACACAGACACACACACACAGACACACACACACAGACACACAGAGACACACAAACAGACACAGACACACACACACAGACACACACACACACAGACACACACACACACACACACACACACACACACACACACACACACACACACACACACACACACACACACACACACACACACACACACACACACACACACACACACACACACACACACACACACACACACACACACACACACACACACACACACACACACACACACACACACACACACACACAAACACAGATACGAAACACACATAGAGACGACACACGCATAGAGACAACACACACACTGAGACAACACCCACACAGAGTGTGTGTGTGTGTGTGTGTGTGTGTGTGTGTGTGTGTTTGTGTGTGTGTGTCTGTGTGTGTGTGTGTGTGTGTGTGTGTGTGTTTGTGTGTGTGTGTGTGTGTGTGTGTGTGTGTGTCTGTGTGTCTGTGTCTGTTTGTTTGTGTCTGTTTGTCTGTGTGTGAATATCGATGCTCAAGGTGAAAGTTTGAATCAAACACTTTTAGCATATCGAGTGTCCTTACTGAAAAACTACTGCATTAAAAAAAAAAAAAAATTATCATACGACTTAAATTATTTCATCAGATACGCCAGTACTCATAAACGATCCTTTTGAAATTCTACTAACAACATCGATTCTCAAGGTAAAAGTTTGAATCAAACATTTTTAGGATATCGAGTGTCCTTGCTGAAAAACTACTCCATTAAAAAAAAAAATTAAATTTATCATACGATCTAAATTATTTCATTAGATACGCCAATACTCAAAAACGATCCTTTTGAAATTCTGCTAACAACATCGATGCTCAAGGTAAAAGTTTGAATCAAACACTTTTAGGATATCGAATGTCCTTACTGAAAAACTACTGTATTAAAAAAAAAAATTAAATTTATCATACGACCTAAATTATTTCATCAGATACGCCAGCACTCATAAATGATCCTTTTGAAATTCTGCTAACAGCATCGATGCTCAAGGTAAAAGTTTTAATCAGACACTTTTAGGATATCGAGTGTCCTTACTGAAAAACTATTGAAATAAAAAAAATAAATTAAATTTATCATACGACCTAGATTATTTCACTAGTTTTATTTTGCATGATATTTCTAAAGCCAATTAAGATGAAGAAATGTCTTCAAAGTCAAGGCTATAAGAAAAAAAAGTTCTAGATATTTTTTGTCAGTTTGTAGTTTACGCACTAATATCAATATCAGTAACGATTCTATTTGAACTTTCTCCAAGTTGATCAAATTGGTCTCTAAAGGGTTCATGATAAAAAAAAAAAAATAGCGCACGCCATGCTGAATGCGCTTTCAAAAACTCATCTGGTCGAAAAAATGTTTGTTATCGTTAATGATTTCCAAAGATGTAAGAAAATTATGGAAAATACAATTCTCTGGTTCAAATCTGAAACTTTAGTCTATTTTTGGATCGAAAAATAAAACTATTTCTATAAAATCTGAGCTAATAAGGGTTTTTGACCGTAAACTCTAGTTTCTTGTAGGAAAATTATAGAAAATACATTTCGCTGTGTCAAATGTGAACCTTTGGTTAGAAAAAAGCCCAGCTTTGGAACGAAAATAAGCCATCTCCGTAAAAACTAAACTATAAAGCTTCTTTTTACCGTAAACACTAGTTTTTGTATGAAAATTATATAAAATACATTTCGCTGTGTCAAATGTGAACTTAATGTGAACCTTTGCTCATGAAAAAGCTCAGCTTTGGAACGAAAATAAGCCATCTCCGTAAAAACTAAACTATAAAGCTTTTTTTTGAACGTAAACACAAGTTTTTGTAAGAAAATTATATAAAATACATTTAATTGGGTCAAATGTGAACCTTTGGTTATGAAAAAGCCAAGCTTTGAAACAAAAATATGCCATTTCCGTAAAAACTAAACTATAAAGCTTTTTTTTACCGTAAACACTAGTTTTTGTAAGAAAATTATAGAAAATACATTTCTCTGGGTCAGATGTGAACCTTTGGTTATGAAAAAGCGCAGCTTTGGAACGAAAATAAGCCATTTCCGTAAAAACTAAACTATAAAGCTTTTTTGACCGTAAACACTAGTTTTTGTAAGAAAATTATAGAAAATACATTTTTTTGGGTCAAATGTGAACCTTTGGTTATGAAAAAGAGCAGCTTTGGAACGAAAATAAGCCATTTCCGTAAAAACTAAACTATAAAGCTTTTTTGACCGTAAACACTATTTTTTCGTAAGAAAATTATAGAAAATACATTTCTTTGGGTCAAATGTGAACCTTTGGTTATGAAAAAGCCAAGCTTTGGAACGAAAATAAGCCATTCCCGTAAAAACTAAACTATACAGCTTTTTTGAACGTAAACACTAGTTTTTGTAAGAGAATTATAGAAAATACATTTCTTTGGGTCAAATGTGAACCTTTGGTTAAGAAAAAGCCAAGCTTTGGAACGAATTTAAGCCATTTCCGTAAAAACTAAACTATAAAGCTTTTTTTTAACCGTAAACACTAGTTTTTGTAAGAAAGTTATAGAAAATACATTTCTTTGGGTCAAATGTGAACCTTTGGTTATGAAAAAGCCAAGCTTTGGAACGAAAATATGCCATTTCCGTAAAAACTAAACTATAAATCTTTTTTGGCCGTAAACACTAGTTTTTTTTGTAAGAAAATTATAGAAAATACATTTCTTTGGGTCAAATGTGAACCTTTGGTTATGAAAAAGCCCAGCTTTGGAATGAAAAAAGGCCATTTCCGTAAAAACTAAACTATAAGGCTTTTTTGAACGTAAACACTAGTTTTTGTAAGAAAATTATAGAAAATACATTTTTTTGGGTCAAATGTGAGCCTTTGGTTATGAAAAAGCCAAGCTTTGGAACGAAAATAAGCCATTTCCGTAAAAAGTAAACTATAAAGCTTTTTTGACCGTAAACACTAGTTGTTTTTGTAAGAAAATTATAGAAAATACATTTCTTCGGCTCAAATGTGAACCTTTGGTTATGAAAAAGCCCAGCTTTGGAACGAAAATAAGCCATTTACTTAAAAACTAAACTATAAAGCTTTTTTTTGACCGTAAACACTAGTTTTTGTAAGAAAATAATAGAAAATACATTTCTTTGGGTCAAATGTGAACCTTTGGTTATGAAAAAGCCAAGCTTTGGAACGAAAATATGCCATTTCCGTAAAAAAAACTAAACTATATTCATTACCTGATTCAAATGTGTATCTTCAGTCAGAAAAGCGTAGTTTTGGTTCAAAAATGAACTATTTCCATAGCAATAGCTCTTAATAGAACTGTTTAAGTATGAACTCCAATTTTTTCCAATGAGACTATAGAAAATACTATCAAAACACATTTCTTTCATTATAATGTATATATTCAGTCAGAAAAGCTTAGTTTTTGTTCAAAAATGAACACTTTCCATAAGAAATAGCTCTTTATATAACTTTTTAAGCTTGAAAACATGTTTTTTGGACTACATTATATAAAACACGTTCAAAACTCACATCTCTCTTTTAGTTGTGTATATTTTAACATTTTCTGAGTCAAATCTGTATCTTCAGTCAGAAAACTATAGTCTCGTTTCAAAAATTAGCCATTTCCGTAGCAATAGTTCTTGGCTGCCTAAAAAACAGGTGTCAGCTCGAAAAAACCAGTCTGGTTGAAAAACTTGGAGTTGAAACAAATTTGTGCGGGGAGTCCCCCGTTCACACTGCTATCTTTTTTGCAATGTTTAGGAACATGAGGGGACTCCCCACTCGTTTGGAATGGTACCAACGGGGCATAAGCAAATAGCACGTAGTTTCTTAACGTGTTTAATCACGTGTAGAGATCCCATAGAATAACAATGGAAGGGACATAGAATAGCATGGAAGGAAAATAAGGCCATGTGACAGGATACTCACTCTCTTTGAAAAGGTGTATAGCTTCTATAGAATAACATGGTAATTCGTACACACGCAAGCAAAGTATAAGTTAACATACTACTGTCGCTCCTTACTTATAGTTCGTTACCACGAACTGTTTGATAATTTTAATTTTACGATAAAATAATCCCTTTCCAAAATTTCAAACACAATCGATTCTCCAAGATAGGGTCAGATAAAACATAGGGTCAGTAACAAATAGGTCAAAAACACATATTGCTTTACCAAGTCCACGAGATTCTGGGGGCTTTGATTTACTGCTGAGGAATCAAACAGTTCTGGGTAACGAACTTAAGTAAGGAGCGATGCGGCTCAATAGTGACCAAGACACTAAGAAACTGAGACTTGATAACAATAGATACATCAAAAGAATCTAATTTTCATGCTTATTCAAAATATGTAAAATTCATCAAATTTTATTGTACCCACCAAAAGTTACGAGCCTGAGAAAATTTGCCAAATTTCTGAAAAAGTTGGATAACACCCTCAAAACATCAAGTGATCTTAATGAAAATCAACACCCCCTAAAATCTATAGAAACCTAATGACATTCACACCAACAGATTCAGCGCATCAGAGAACCCTACTGTAGAGGTTTCAAGCACCTATCTGCAAAAATGTGGAGTTTTGTATTGTTTTTTTTTCAGAAGAAAGATCACATGCTTGCATCGAATGAATGACCATAGAAGATCGAGATACAGCTCATTTGATCGGAAATCAAAAGTTCTAGTGCCCTTTTTAAGTAACCAAAAATATTGGAAGGTAGTTAGCCCCCCCTCCCACCCAAATTTTTTTCCCAAAGTCACCCGATCAAAATTTGGAGATAGTCATTTTTTCGGCACAATCGAAAAATCTAATAAGTATCTCTTCGCATATTACTCAACCTCCCAGGGTCCCCAGGGGAAGAGCTGCAAGCTATGAACTTTGCCCATTGTTTACATATAGTTTTGGTTATGGGGAAGAATATACAGACATTTTCAGGGAAGGATTTCCCTGGTGGAGGGGAGCTACTTTGGATTATATTTCCATGGAGTTTTTCTTCAGGGGGAAGGGAATTTTCCATGGAGGGCGAGCTGAATTTCCCAGCATCATTAAGAAAAAAACCATTAGAAATTAAATTAAAAAAACAAGTTTTTTCAACGGAAAGTAAGGAGTAATATTAAAACTTGAAACGAACAGAAATTGTTATGTCGATACCTCGCTCTGTAAGCTAAAGTTGTTTTTAGTACTGTTAAAGGAGCTTTTTATTCTAGTTAAACGGCGTTTGTGATCCAGGAGCCATTCTTAAAGAATTGGGACAAAATTCTAACATTAGCGTAAAGAGCGTGGTACTGAGAAGGGGACGACCCCCCTCATATATGTATTCATTTCTGTTCGTTTTTAGTTAATGTTGCTCCTTAATATCAGTTGAAAAACTTGTTGTTGTTTTTTTATTTAATCTGCCTATAGATAGGACCAAAATGCACAGCTTTTGCAAATTATTCCTGCTCTGTTGGATTTACATGATTCGTCAATAGGCTATTAAAGGAAAGTAATTAATATACTTCTTACCATAGCTTTCCTTGACATCCGGACAACACAGCTTCCAATCATAATAATTCCCACATTTACTATTTGTGTTTAGTTCTTTGTACCAGACAGAACATTGCGATGCAGGCTTGCAAGATGAAGGTAAGTAAGCAAGACTTAGACAGGATGGTGGCTGTTTTGCTTGTCTGTGAACATATGGTGTGAAAGCTTTAGCGTCTGAAAGAAAATACACCAATGTAACCAAAAGCCTAATGGCTGCAATTACTCCAGTGCTACCAGATGTACGGTACAGTATTGTGCAGTCATACCAGCAAAAATGTACTGAAAGAAAAGTAATTGATCCAAAACGCAAAAAACAGTTTTAAAACTGATAGCTTGCATTACTTAACAAACGAAATCACTTTAAAAGAGTAATGGTTTGAAAAATTCAATGCGCAAGCACCTCAGAAAAGTACCAAAATGTAAGTACCAAAATGTAACGCAAAATGTACCAAATGTAACGTATGTACCAAATGTACCAAAAGTACCAAAAATGTATGTACCAAAAGTACCGAAAGTACCAAAATGTACCAAATATACCATAAGTACCAAAATGTACCAATATGCCAAAAGTACCAAAATGTAACGCAAATTAGAAATGCAGAGGGATACAGAGCTCAGAAGTGAGAAACTAGCTCCTAAAAATACCTATCAATCTATATTCTAATTAAATAAAAAAAAAAATTCAACTGAAAGTAAGGAGCAGTATTAAAATTTAAGACGAACAGATATTATTACGCATATGATGGGGTTCGCCCCCTAGTCAATGCCCCGCTCTTTACGCTAAAGTTTGAATTTTGTTCGAATCACAAATCCCTGAATCCCAAAGGTCATTTAATTAGAATAGATAGCTCTTTTTAAAGTACTGAAAAAAAATTAGCATAAAGAGCAAGGTATTGAATAGGGGGCGACCCCCCTTATATGCGTAATAATTTCTATTCGTTTTAAATTTTAATATAACTCCTTAATTTCAGTTGAAAAATCTTGTTTTTTTTATTTAATATCTGATCGTTTTTTAAATGATGCTGGGAAATCCGGCGCCCTCTTCATAGAATTGTTTCTTCCCCCAAGGAAACATCCTCCATGGTAAGCTCCTCCCAAGTAACCCTCTGCTATGACCCCCTCCC
>NC_142802.1:74130413-74275413 GCF_049724085.1 Artemia sp. Qi Xiang Cuo | reverse complement strand
TTTTTTTCTAGTCATATTTATATTTTAGTTTATTTACAGTTCAGAATTTAGAGTTTTATCCTAGACTCATAGCTTAGAGTTTTACTTAAAGTTTTAGTTTGGTTAAGTTTTAGTTAAAAGTTTCGAGTTTTAGATTACAGTCTTAGCTCAGAATTTTGTTAGAGTTCTAGTTTAGGTTAGTTTTAGTTTAGAGTTTGACCTTAGAGTTCTACCTAAGAATTATAGTTATAGTTGAAGTTTAGTTTAGTTACTGTTAAGAATTTAGAGTTTTAGCTTAGATTCAATGATTAGTTTTACTTAAAGTTTTAGTTTGACTAAGTTTTAGCTAAGAGTTACGAGTTTTGGCTTAGAGTCTTAGCTTAGATTTTTTTTTAATATTTCTAGTTTATTTTATTTTTATTTAATAGTTTTATGTTTTAAATTTTATTTTAAGTTATAGTTATATTTTTTTTTATTTTTATTTAATATTTTTTTTTTTTAAATTAGAGTATTAGCTTAGAGTTCTAGTTTAGTTTAGTTATACATAAGAGCTTAGAGTTTTAGCTTAGAGTCTCAGCATAGAGTTTTTGTTAGAGTTCTAGTTTATTTTAGTTTTATTTAAGAGTTTAGTGTTTTTAGCTTAGAGTCTTAGCTTAGAGTTTATGTTGAAGTTCTAGTATAGTTTAGTTTTAGTTTAGAGTTTTAGCTTAGAGTCTTAGCTTAGAGTTTTTGTTAGAGTTGAAGTTTAGTTAAGTTTTAGTTAAGAGTTTAGAGGGTTTTTTTGTTAGAGTTCTAGTTTAGTTTAATTTTAGTTAAGAGTTTGATTTTTTACCTTTGAATTTCAGTTAGAGTTCTAGTTTAGTTTAGTTTTAGTTAAGAGTTTAGAGTTTACCATAGAGTCTTAGCTTAGACTTTTGGTTAGAGTTCTAGTTTAGTTTAGTTTTAGTTACAGTTCAGAATTAAGAGTTTTAGCTTAGAGTCTTAGCTTAGAGTTTTACCTAAAGTCATAGTTTGGTTAAGTTTTAGTTAAGAGTTTAGAGTTTTTAGCTTAGATTTTTTGTTGGAGTTCTAGTTTAGTTTAGTTTTAGTTAATAGTTTAGAGTTTTAGCTTAGAGTCTTAGCTTAGAGTTTTGGTTAGAGTTGAAGTTTAGTTTAATTTTAGTTACGAATTTGATGTTTTACCTTTGAGTTTCAGTTAGAGTTCTAGTCTAGTTTACTTTTAGTTTAGAGTTTAGAGTTTCTTAGCATAGATTCTTAGCTTAGAGTTTTAGTTAGAGTTCTAGTTTTGTTTAGTTTTATTTAAGAGTTTAGAATTTTATATTAGAGTCTTAGCTTAGAGTTTTTGTTAGAGTTCTAGTTTATTTTATTTTTGAGTTATAGTTTAGTTTACATATAGTTAAGAGTTTGGAGTTTTACCTTAGAGACTTAGCATAGAATTTTAGTTTAGTTTAGTTTTAGTTAAGAGTTTAGAGTTTTCTAGCTTAGAGTCTTAGCTTAGAGTTTTTCTTAGAGTTCTAGTTTAGTTTAGTTTTAGTTAAGAGTTTGGTGTTTTACCTTGGAGTCTTAGTTTAGAGTTTCAGTTAGAGTTCTAGTTTAGTTTAGTCTTAGTTAAGAGTTTAGAGTTTTTAGCTTAGAGTCTTAGCTTAGATTTTTTGTTAGAGTTATAGTTTATTTTAGTTTTAGTTAAGAGTTTAGAGTTTTTAGCTTAGAGTCTTAGCTTAGAGTTTTTGTTGAAGTTTTACTTTAGTTTAGTTTTAGTTAATAGTTTAGAGTTTTAGCTTAGAGTCTTAGCTTATAGTTTTTGTTAGAGTTGAAGTTTATTTTAGTAATAGTTGGAGTTTTTAGCTTAGAGTCTTAGCTTAGAGTTTTTGTTAGAGTTCTAGTTTAGTTTAGTTGTAGTTAAGAGTTTGGTGTTTTACCTTAGAGTCATAGCTTAGACATTTAGTTAGAGTTCTAGTTTAGTTTAGTTTTAGTTATGAGTTTAGAATTTTAGCTTAGAGTCCTAGCTAAGAGTTTTTGTTAAAATTCTAGTTTAGTATAGTTTTAGTCAAGAGTTTAGAGTTTTTAGCTTAGAGTCTTAGCATAGTTTTTGGCGTATTTATAGTTTAGTTTAGTAATATTTAAGAGTTTAGAGTTGTAGCGTAGAGTCTTATCTTAGATTTTTTGTTAAAGTTGAAGTTTAGTTTAGTAATATTTAAGAGTTTAGATTTTTAGCTTAGAGTCTTAGCTTAGATTTTTTGTTAGAGTTGTAGCCTGGAAGTGTTTTATTTAGGAGTATCGAGTCTTTTAGCATAAATTACGATCTTAGAGTTTTTTGTTAGAGTTCTAGTTTAGTTTAGTTTTAGTTAAGTGTGGATTGTTTTTTAGAATGGAGTATTATATCAGAGTGCCATGTATTTATAAGCTTTTTTACGAGTTTAGAGTTTTAAAGAATATACATATATTATGGTTTTTTTTAGAGATCTAGTTTAGTTTAGTTTCAGTTAATACTTTAGAGTTTTTAGCTTAGAGTCTTAGTTTAGAGTTTTTTCTTGCAGTTCTAGTTTAGTTTAGAGTTTTATCTTATACTTGGAGTTTTAATTAGAGTTCTAGTTTAGTTTAATTTTAGTTAAGAGTTTACTGTTTTAGCTTAGAGTCTTAGCTTAGAGTTTTTGTTAGAGTTCTAGTTTAGTTTAGTTTTAGTTAAGAGTTTAGAGTTTTAGCTTAGAGTCTTAGCTTAGAGTTTTTGTTAGATTCCTAGCTAAGTTTAGTTATAGTTAAGAGTTTGAAGTTTTACCTTAGAAACATAGCTTAGAGTTTTAGTTAAGTTTAGTTTTACTTAAGAGTATAGAATTTTAGCTTAGAGTCTCAGCTTAGAGTTTTTGTTAGAGTTCTAGTTTAGTTTTAGTTAAGAGTTTAGTGTTTTTAGCTTAGAGTCTTAGTTTAGAGTTTTTGTTGAAGTTCTAGTTTAGTTTAGTTTTAGTTTATAGTTTTATCTTATACTTAGAGTTTTAATTAGAGTTCTAGTTTATTTTAGTTTTAGTTAAGAGTTTATAGTTTTTATATTAGAGTATTATATTATTTTTATTTATAGTTACATTTTAATTTAGTTTTATTTAAGATTTTATAGTTTTACCATATAGTCTTAGCTTAGAGTTTTAGTTAGAGTTAAAGTTCAGTTTAGTTACAGTTAAGAATTTAGATTTTTAGCTTAGAGTCATAGCTTAGAGTTTTACTTAAATTTATAGCTTGGCTAAGATTTAGTTAAGAGTTTTGAGTTTTAGCTGAGTCTTAGCTTACCGTTTTTGTTATAGTTCTAGTTTAGCTTAGTTTTACTTAAGAGTTTAGAGTTTTACCTTAGAGTCTTAGCTTAGAATTTTTGTTAGAGTTCTAGTTTAGTTTAATTTTAGTTAAGAATGTGATGTTTCACCTTTGAGTTTCAGTTAGAGTTCAAGTTTAGATTACTTTTAGTTAAGAGTTTAGTGTTTTACCTTAGAGTCTTAGCATAGAGTTTTAGTTAGAGTTCTAGTTTAGTTTAGTTTTAGTTAAGAGTGTAGAATTTTAGCTTAGAGTCTTAGCTTAGAGTTTTTGTTAGAGTTCTATTTTAGTTTAATGTTAGTTAAGAATTTGATGTTTTACCTTTGAGTTTCAGTTGGAGTTCTCGTTTAGTTTACTTTTAGTTAAGAGTTTAGTGTTTTACCTTAGAGTCTTAGCTTAGAGTTCTAGTTAGAGTTCTCGTTTAGTTTAGTTTTAGTTAAAAGTTTAGAATTTTAGCTTAGAGTCTTAGCTTAGAGTTTTTGTTAGAGTTATAGTTTATTTTAGTTTTAGTTAAGAGTTTAGAGTTTTTGGCTTAGAGTCTTTTGCTTAGAGTTTTTGTTGAAGTTCTAGTTTAGTTTAGTTTTAGTTAAGAGTTTAGAGTTTTAGCTTAGAGTCTTAGCTTAGAGTTATATTTAGAGTTGAAGTTTAGTTTAGTTATAGTTAAGATTTTAGAGTTTTTAGCTTAGA
The DNA here is from genome assembly GCF_049724085.1 of Artemia sp. Qi Xiang Cuo. Taxonomy (NCBI): domain Eukaryota; kingdom Metazoa; phylum Arthropoda; class Branchiopoda; order Anostraca; family Artemiidae; genus Artemia; species Artemia sp. Qi Xiang Cuo. The sequence continues at coordinate 74,271,450 of NC_142802.1, read as the reverse complement.
GTCGTAGTTTAGAGTTTTTGTTAGAGTTCTAGTTTAGTTTACTTAAGAGTTTAGAGTTTTATCATAGAATCTTAGCTTAGAGTTTTGTTGAAGTTTTAGTTTAGTTTAGTTTTAGTTAGGAGTTTAGAGTTTTTTAGCTTAGAGTCCTAGCTTAGAGTTTTTGTTAGAGTTCTAGTTTAGTCTAGTTTTAGTTAAGAGTTTTGTGTTTTACCTTAGAGTTATAGCTTAGAGTTTTAGTTAGAGTTCTAGTTTAGTTTAGTTTTAGTTAAGAGTTTAGAATTTTAGCTTAGAGTCTTAGCTTAGAGTTTTTGTTTAGTTTTAGTTAAGAGTTTAGAATTTTAGATTAGAGTCTTATCTTATAGTTTTTGTTAGAGTTCTAGTTTATTTTATTTTTAGTTAATAGTTTAGATTTTTTTTATTATATTATTTTTATTATATTTTTTTTTGTGTTTATAGTTTATTTTAGTTTTAGTTAATAGTTTAGAGTTTTAGATTAGAGTATTAGCTTAGAGTTATAGTTAGAGTTGAAGTTTAGTTTAGTTATAGTTAAGAGTTTAGAGTTTTTACCTTAGAGTCGTAGTTTAGAGTTTTTGTTAGAGTTCTAGTTTAGTTTACTTAAGAGTTTAGAGTTTTATCATAGAATCTTAGCTTAGAGTTTTTGTTAAAGTTTTAGTTTAGTTTAGTTTTAGTTAAGAGTTTAGAGTTTTTTATCTTAGAGTCTTATCTTATATTTTTTGTTAGAGTTCTAATTTAGTTTAGTTTTAGTTAAGAGTTTGGTGTTTTAACTTAGAGTCATAGCTTAGAGTTTTAATTAGAGTTTTAGTTTAGTTTATTTTTAGTTAAGAGTTTAGAATTTTAGCTTAGAGTCTTAGCTTTGAGTTTTTGTTAGAGTTCTAGTTTAGCTTAGTTTTAGTTAAGAGTTTAGAGTTCTTAGCTTAGAGTCTTAGATTAGAGTTTTTGCTGAAGCTATATTTTAGTTTATTTTTAGTTAAGAGATTATAGTTTAAGCTTAGAGTCCTAGCTTAGAGTTTTTGTTAGAGTTTTAGTTTATTTTATTTTTAGTTAAGAGTTTCGAGATTTACCTTAGAGTTTTAGATTAGAGTTTTAGTTAGGGTTGAAGCCTTTTCTGGCTAGTATGGTTATGTTAGGTTAGGCTAGATTAAGTTAGGTTAGATTAGGTTAGGTTAAGTTAGGTTAGGTTAGCCTACGTACGCTTCACTTAGGTTAGCTTAGGTTAGGTGAGAGACAGGCAAAAAGTTAGGTGTATGATTAGGTTAGGTTAGGTTAGATTAAGTTAGGTTAGGTTAAGTTAGGTTAGGCTAGGTCAGCTTATGTACGCGTGCGTACGTAGGCTGACCTAGCCTAACCTAACTTAACCTAACCTAACTTAATCTAACCTAACCTAACCTAATCATACACCTAACTGTTTGCCTGTCTCTCACCTAACCTAAGCTAACCTAAGTGAAGCGTACGTAGGCTAACTTAACCTAACCTAATCTAACCTAACTTAATCTAGCCTAACCTAACCTAACCATACTCGCCAGAAAAGGATTCAACCCTAACTAAAACTCTAATCTAAGACTCTAAGGTAAAACTCAAAACTCTTAACTAAAACTAAACTAAACTAAAACTCTAACAAAAACTCTAAGCTAAGACCCTAAGCTAAAACTATAAACTCTTAACTAAAACTAAACTAAACTAGAGATTCAATAAAAACTCTAAGATAAGACTCTAAGATAAAAACTCTAAACTCTTAACTAGAACTAAGCTAAACTAGAACTCTAACAAAAACTCTAAGCTAAGACTCTAAGATAAAACTCTAAACTCTTAACTAAAACTAAACTAAACTAGAACTATAACTAAAACTCTAAGATATAACTCTAAGTTAAAACACCAAACTCTTAACTAAAACTAAACTAAACTAGAACTCTAACAAAAACTCTAAGCTAGGACTCTAAGCTAAAAAACTCTAAACTCTTAACTAAAACTAAACTAAACTAAAACTTCAACAAAAACTCTAAGATAAGATTATATGATAAAACTATAAACTCTTAAGTAAACTAAACTAGAACTCTAACAAAAACTCTAAACTACGACTCTAAGCTAAAAACTCTAAACTCTTAACTATAACTAAACTAAACTTAAACTCTAACTAGAACTCTAATCTAAGACTCTAAGCTAAAACTCTAAACTCTTAACTAAAAGTAAACTAAACTAGAGCTTCAACAAAAACTCTAAGCAAAAGACTCTAAGCCAAAAACTCTAAAGTCTTAACTAAAACTAAAATAAACTAGAACTCTAACAAAAACTCGAAGCTAAGACTCTAAGCTAAAATTCTAAACTCTTAACTAAAACTAAACAAAAACTCTAAGCTAAGACTCTAAGCTAAAATTCTAAACTCTTAACTAAAACTAAACTAAACTAGAACTCCAACTAAAACTCTAAGCTATAACTCTAAGTTAAAACACCAACCTCTTAACTAAAACTAGACTAAACTAGAACTCTAACAAAAACTCTAAGCTATGACTCTAAGATAAAAAACTCTAAACTCCTAACTAAAACTAAACTAAACTAAAACTTAAACAAAAACTCTAAGCTAAGATTCTATGATAAAACTCTAAACTCTTAAGTAAACTAAACTAGAACTCTAACAAAAACTCTAAACTACGACTCTAAGCTAAAAACTCTAAACTCTTAACTATAACTAAACTAAACGTCAACTCTAACTATAACTCTAAGCTAAGACTCTAAGCTAAAACTCTAAACTCTTAACTAAAACTAAACTAAACTAGAACTTCAACAAAAACTCTAAGCAAAAGACTCTAAGCCAAAAACTCTAAACTCTTAACTAAAATTAAAATAAACTAGAACTCTAACAAAAACTCTAAGCTAAGACTCTAAGCTAAAATTCTAAACTCTTAACTAAAACTAAACTAAAAGAGAACTCTAACTAAAACTCTAAGCTAAGACTCTAAGGTAAAACACTAAACTCTTAACTAAAAGTAAACTAAACTAGAACTCTAACTGAAACTCAAAGGTAAAACATCAAATACTTAACTAAAATTAAACTAAACTAGAACTCTAACAAAAACTCTAAGCTAAGACTCTAAGCTAAATCTCTAAACTCTTAACTAAAACTAAACTAAACTAGAACTCTAACTAAAACTCTATGCTAAGACTCTAATGTAAAACACTAAACTCTTAAATAAAATTAAACTAAACTAGAACTATAACTGAAACTCAAAGTTGAAACATCAAATTCTTAACTAAAATTAAACTAAACTAGAACTCTAACAAAAACTCTAAGCTAAGACTCTAAGGTAAAACTCTAAACTCTTAAGTAAAACTAAGCTAAGAACTCTAACAAAAACTGTAAGCTAAGACTCAGCTAAAACTCAAAACTCTTAACTAAATCTTAGCCAAGCTATAACTTTAAGTAAAACTCTAAGCTATGACTCTAAGCTAAAAATGTAAATTCTTAACTGTAACTAAACTGAACTTTAACTCTAACTAAAACTCTAAGCTAAGACTTTATAATAAAACTCTAAACTCTTAACTAAAACTAAATTAAAATGTAACTATAAATAAAACTAATCTAAGAATATAATATAAAAAATCTAAACTCTTAAATAAAACTAAACTAAACTAGAACTAAAATTAAAACTATAAGTCTAAGATAAAACTCTAAACTAAAATTAAACTAAACTAGAACTTCAACAAAAACTCTAAACTAAGACTCTAAGTTAAAAACAGTAAACTCTTAACTAAAACTAAAATAAGCTAGAACTCTAACAAAAACTCTATGCTAAGACTCTAAACTAAAATTCTATCCTCTTAAGTAAAACTAAACTTAACTAAAACTCTAAGCTATGTTCCTAAGGTAAAACTTCAAATTCTTAAGTATAACTAAACTTAACTAGTACTCTAACAATAACTCTAAGCTAATACTCTAGGCTAAAACTCTAAACTCTTAACTATAACTAAACTAAACTAGAAATCTAAAAAAAACTCTAAGCTAATACTCTAGTCTTAAACCCTAAACTCTTAACTATACTAAACTATAAATCTAACTAAAAATCTAAGTCTAAGCTAAAACTCTAAACTAAACTAGAACTGCAACAAAAAACTCTAAACTAAGACTCTAAGCTAAAAACTCTAAACTCTTAACTAAAACTAAACTAAACTAGAACTCTAAAAAAAACCCTAAGATAAGACTCTATGGTAAAACTCTAAACTCTTAAATAAAATTAAAATAAACTAAAACTTTAATCTAATAATCTAAGATAAGAACTATGAACTCTTAACTATAACTAAACTAAACTAGAACTCTAACAAAAACTCTAAGCTAAGACTCTATGCTAAAAAACTCTAAACTCTTAACTAAAACTAAACTAAACTTCAACTCTAACAAAAACTCTAAGCTAAGACTCTAAGATAAAACTCTAAACTCTTAACTATTAATAAACTAAACTTCAACTTAAACAAAAACTCTAAGCTAAGACTCTAAGCTAAAACTCTAAACTCTTAACTATTACTAAACTAAACTAGAACTTCGACAAAAACTATGCTAAGACTATAAGCTAAAAACTCTAAACTCTTAACTAAAACTAAACTAAACTAGAATTCTAACAAAAACTCGAATATAAGACTCTAGTATAAAATTATAAAATCATAAATAAAACTAAACTAGCCTAGAAATCTAACGAAATTTCTTAGCAAAGTCTGAAAGGTAAAACAACGAATTTTCAACCAAAACTAAACTAAACTATAACTCTAACCAAAACTATAAGCTAGTACTCTAATATAAAAATTCCAACTATTACTAAACTAAACTTCAACTCTAAAAAAACTATAAGCTAAGACTCTAAGCTAAAACTCTAAACTATTAACTAAAACTAAACTAAACTAAAACTTCAACAAAAACTCTAAGCTAAGACTCTAAGCTAAAAACTCTAAACTCTTAACTAAAACTAAAATAAACTAGAACTCTAACAAAAACTCTAAGCTAAGACTCTAAGCTAAAAACTCTAAACTCTTAACTAAGACTAAACTAAACTAGAACTCTAATTGAAACTCTAAACTAAGACTCTAAGGTAAAACACCAAACTCTTAACTAAAACTAAACTAAACTAGAACTCTAACAAAAACTCTAAGCTAAGACTCTAAGCTAAAAAACTCTAAACTGTTAACTAAAACTAAACTAAACTAAAACTCTATTCTATGACTCTAAGGTAAAACTCCAAACTCTTAACTATATCTAAACTAAACTAGAACTCAAAACTAAAATAAAATAGAACTCTAACAAAAACTCTAAGCTGAGACTCTAAGCTAAAATTCTAAACTCTTAACTAAAACTAAACTAAACTTGAACTCTAAATAAATCTCTAAGCTAAGACTCTATGCTAAAAAACTAAACTCAAAACTGAAACTAAACTAAACTAGAACACTAACTGAAACCTAAAGGTAAAAAAACAAATTATTAACTAAAATTAAACTAAAATTCAACACTAACAAAAACTCTAAACTAAGACTCTAAGCTAAAACTCTAAACTATTAACTAAAACTAAAATAAACTAGAAATTAAACAAAAACTCTAAGCTAAAAACTCTAAACTCTAAACTAAAACTTAACCAAACTATAACTGTAAGTAAAACTCTAAGCTAAGACTCTAAGCCAAAACTCTAAATTCTGAACTGTAACTAAAACTAAACTAAACTAGAACTCTAACTAAAAGTCTAAGCTAAGACTCTATGGTAAACTCTAAACTCTTAACTAAAACTAAACTAAACTAGAACTCTAACTGAAATTCAAAGGTAAAAATTCAAACTCTTAACTAAAATTAAACTAAACTATAAATCTAACAAAAAAACCTCTAAACTCTTAACTAAAACTAAACTAAACTTCAACTCTAACAAAAACTCTAAGCTAAGACTCTAAGCTAAAACTCTAAACTAAAACTAAACTATACTAGAACTTCAACATAAACTCTAAGTTAAGACTCTAAGCTAAAAACACTAAACTCTTAACTAAAACTAAAATAAACTAGAACTCTAACAAAAACTCTATGCTGAGACTCTAAGCTAAAACTCTAAACTCTTATGTAAAACTAAACTAAACTAGAACTCTAAGCTAAGACTCTAAGGTAAAACACCAAACTCTTAACTAAAACTAAACTAGAACTCTAACTGAAACTCAAAGGTAAAACATCAAACTCTTAACTAAAATTAAACTAAACTAGAACTCTAACAAAAAACTCTAAGCTAAGACTCTAAGCTAAAACTCGAAACTCCTAACCAAAACTTAACCAAACTAAAACTTTAAGTAAAACTCTAAGCTATGACTCTAAGCTAAAACTCTAAACTCTTAACTTTAACTAAACTAAACTTCAACTATAACTAAAACTCTAAGCTAAGACTCTAAGGTAAAAATCTTAACTAAAACTAAACTAAACTAGAACTCTAACAACAACTCTGAGTTAAGACTCTAAGCTAAAACTCGAAACTCTTAACTAAAACTTAACCAAACTACAACTTTAAGTAAAATTATAAGCTATGACTATAAGATAAAACTATAAATTCTGAACTGTAACTAAACTAAACTAGAACTCTAACAAAAGCTCTAAGCTAAGATTCTAAGCTAAAAAAAAACTCTAGACTTTTAACTAAAACTAAACCAAACTAAAACTTTAAGCTAAGACTCTAAGCTAAAAACTCTAAACTCTTAACTAAAAATAAACTAAACTAGAAATCTAACAAAAACTCTAAGCTAAGAGTCTAAGCTAAAAAAAAACCTCTAAACTCTTAACTAAAACTAAACCAGACTAAAACTCTAAGCTAAGTCTCTAAGGTAAAACTTCATACTCTTACCTATAACTAAGTTGTGGGTGAAAAGGATGGGTACTTTAATTTGTAAAATGAGTTTAGGACGGTCACTAAGAAAAGAACTTGTTCTGAAATGTCTTTTGAAAAGTATTGCTTGGTGTTGGGCATTCAAAAAGCTGTAAAGTAATGTTGTGTGTGAAAAGGATGGGTACTTCAACTTGTGAAATGGGGTTTACGATGGACATTATAAAAAGAACTTGTTCTGAAATGCCTTTTGAAAAGTATTGTTTGTTGTTGGCGCATTTAAAAAGCTGTAGAGTAAAGTTGTGGGTGTAAAGGATGGGTACTTCAATTTGTAAAATGGGTTTAGGAGGGACATTAAGAAAAGAACTTGATCTGAAATGCCATTGAAAAGTATTGCTTGGTGTTGGAGCATTCAAAATCAGTATAGTAAAGTTGTGGGTGAATAGGATGGGTACTTCAACTTGTAAAATGGGTTTAGAATGGACATTTAGAAAATAACTTGTTCTGAAAAGATATAATAAAGCCATAAAAAAGTATTAAAAAATGGGGGCTCAGGGGCCTTTGGGGCGCCGGGGGTCCTTTGGGGGTCTGGGGGCACTTGAGGACCGATTGGTCCTTTGGGAGCCCGGTGGACCTTTGGGGACCGGGGAGGGCCTTTGGTGCGCCGAGGGCCCTTTGGGAGTCTGGTGGTCTTTTGGGCGCCCGGTGAACCTTTGGGGACGGGGGTGCTTCTTTCGGGGGGACCTTTGTGGACCGGGGCTTCCTTCAGGGTGGGGGTAGGGGGTTTGGAACCCTTTGGGTTGGGGTAGGGGGATCGGAACCCTTTGGGGTTGGGGTAGGGCACCTCACAGCACTGTTCAAATTGAACTTGTGTATTATAACGACCACAGATTTTCACCCTCAAATCCTCTTCTAAAATCATCTTTTAAAATCATCTTTTAAAATGTCTCTAACTGTTTTCGCCGAAATAATTGAAAGAACCATCCATCCATCCATCCATCCCTCCATCCATCCATCCATTCATCCATTCATCAATCCATCCATTCATCCATCCATCCATCCATCCATTCATCCATACATCCATTCATCCATCCATACATCCATTCGTCAATCCAACCATTCATCAAGCAATCCAGCAATCCATAAATCCTTACATTCCTCCATCCATCCATTCATAAATCCATCTATCCATCACTACAGAAAACACTCCAAACATACCTACATACCTAAAAAAATAAATACAGCCATACCTAAAAACAGACATCACTACATAAAGCCAAACATACATCCATTCATTCATTCATTCATTCATCCAATCATCCATTCATTCATCCATCAATCCATTCAGACATACACACTTCCATTACTAAATCAAAACAACCAACCATCCATCAATGCAACCAACCAAACATACATCAATCAAGAATTAAATAAATCCATCAATCCATCCATCCATAAATGTGAGAAAATTTCTGTTTTTTCATTCTCACTGACCAAAGCCATAAAACAGACATAAATGTGAGAAAGTTCCTGTTTTTTCATTCTCACTGACAAAAACCATAAAAACATCCAAGAAAAGTGAGAAAGTTCCTGTTTTTCAAATTCTCACTGACAAATACCATAAAAACACACATAAAAGTGAGAAAGTTTCTGTTTTTTCATTCTCACTGACAAAATCCGTAAAAACAGACATAAATATGAGAAAGTTCCTGTTTTTTCATTCTCACTGACAAAAACCATAAAAACATCCATAAATGTGACAAAATTCCTGTTTTTTCAAATTCTCACTGACAAAAACCTTAAAAACATCCATAAATGTGAGAAAATTCCTGTTTTTTCATTCTCACTGACAAAAACCATAAAAACATCCATAAATGTGACAAAATTCCTGTTTTTCAAATTCTCACTGACAAAAACCATAAACCACGTGGTTCTATGCCCATATATGGTGTTCTCGTGGGACCTCCTGAGGCATCTCTACTAACGTCAGCATACTTCCCAATAACCAATATTATAATTATGTAAACAGTGGACAAAGTTCATGACTTGCAGCCCTTCCTCCGGGAACTGTGGGGGACTAAGTCATCATCAGAGAAATATTGATTAGATTTTCAACTATGCTGAACAAAATGGTAATCTCAAAATTTTTATTGGGTCACCTTGGGAAAAAATGAGCGTGGGAGGGGCCAGGTTGCCTTCCAATTCTTTTGGTCACTTAATAGCGCACTAGAACTTTTAATTTCCGTTCGAATGAGCCCTCTCACGATATTCTGGGACTGCTGGATCGATACAATCACCCCTGGGAAAAAAAACAAACAAACAAATAAACACGCATCCGTCATCTTTCTTCTGGCAAAAAATACAAAATTCTACATTTTGCATATAGGAGCTTGAAACATCTACAGTAGGGCTTACTGTAACGCTGAACCTGAAGGTTTGATTTTCATTAGATTCTATCACTTTTAGGGGGTTTTCCCCCTTTTTTCGAAAACAAGGCACAAATCCAATTCTTTTTATGTATCTACTGGTATCAAAATTTCGTTTTTTATAGTTTCTGTTACTATTGAGCCGGGTCGCTCCTTGCTTACAGTTCATTATTACGAACTGTTTGAAAAACAACCATGAGACAATGACAAATTTTTAGGCATAGGTGTATAATACTTAAAAAGGGATTGAACAGGCTTATTTCTTTTATGGAGGTGAAGCTTTTCAAGTCTACTATGATTTAAGTAATTGGTGAATTAGTTGCATTTTGCATATCATAGGCAATGCAATAGCGTTGCCTATAGTAAAGGACATACGGATCCAATGTTTTACTTCTTTTGGAAGGAATTGTCACAAAAACTTCGGAAGGGGCTCATTCGATTTGAAAGTTCTAGTGAACTTTTTAAGAGTCAAAATTAATCGGAGGGCACCTCGCCCCCCCCCCCCGCGCCCTTTTTTCCCAAATGAATCTGATAAAAATTTTGAGATAGCCATTTCGTTAAAAATAGTTAAAAAATTATACAACAAAAACTCTGGTGTTGACACCGCCCCCAGGGCCTTTTCCCCCAGGGTCCCTCTCCGTGCCCTTTTTTCCTCAAGCACATCTGATAAGAACTTTGAGACAGCTATTTTCTTTTTAAATACTTCAAAGGTCATAGGCGTTGTAAGTTATGCCCTGGGAGCATATATGGTTCTTATGGAAGGGATGCTCGTATAAACTTCGGAGAGGGCTCATTTGATTTGGGATTGAAAGATCTAGTTCACTTTTAAAAAGTCAAAAGAGATCAGAGGCCAACTACCCCCCCCCCCCCCCTCCCCGCCCTATTTTCATCATACACACCAGATAAGAACTTTGAGAAAGCTTTTCTTTTACATAGTTCAAAGATCATATAACGAAAACTCTAGTGTTGACACAACCCCCCAGGGCCCAGGGGGAGGCATTGTAAGTTATGCCCTAGCGGCATATACAGTTCTTATGGAAAGGATGCTTGTATAAACTTCAGAGAAGGCTCATTTGATTGGAAATTGAAAGTTCTAGTTCACTTTTTAAGAATCAAAAGAGATCCGAAGGCAGCTAGCCCCCCCCCCGCCCTTTTTTCCCCAAACTCATCCGGTAAAAAATCTGATTTATCACAAATTGTTCCAAGATCATAAAAAGAAAACTCCGGGGTCGACACAGCCCCCCAGGGCCTGGTGCGTTGTAACTTATTTCCTCGGGGCCTATTTGGTTCTTATGGAAGGGATGCTTGCATAAACTTTAGAGAGGGCTCATTTGAATGGAAATTGAAAGTTCTAGTTCACTTTTTAAGAGTCAAAAGAGATCGCATGGCAACTAGTCCCCACACACCCTTTTTTCCAAACCCGTCCGATACAAATTTTGAGATAGCCATTTTTTATATAGCTCAAATGTCAGATAACAAAATCTCCGGTGTCGACATAATCCCCCCCCCAGTCCCGGGGGCAGGTGTTGTAAGTTATTTCCATGGGGCATATATGGTTCTAGTGAAAGGGATTCTCATATAAACTTCAGTGAGGGCTCATTTGATTGGAAACTTAAGTTCCACTTCACTTTTTAAGAATCAAAAGAGATTCGAGGGCAACTAGCCCTCCACGCCCTTTTTCCCAAAACCTTATAAAGTTTTGAGATAGCCATTTTGTTAAAAATATTTAAAAGGTCAGATAAGAAAAACTCCGGTGTCTACGCAACCCCCCAGGGCCCGGGGGACAGGCTTTTTAAGTTGGGCTCTTGGGGCATGGGGGCATGTATATGGTTCTTACAAATTTTGAGGTAACTATTATTTCTTTAAATAGTTCAAACATCAGATAACAGAAACTCGAGGGTCGACACAACCCCTAAAGCTCTGGGGCAAGTGTTTTAAGTTATGCCCCGGAGGCGTATAAGGTTCTTATGTAAGACGTGGTCGTATAAACCTCGGATATGGCTCATTTGATTAGAAATTGGAAGTTATAATTCACTTTTTAAGAGTCAAAACAGATCCGAGCGCAACTAGCCCCTTCCCCCTCTCTAGCCCTTTTTTCCCAAATTCATCCGATACAAATTTTGAGATAGCCATTTTTTTTTTAATAATTCAAATATCAGATAAGAAAAGCTCCAGGGTCGACACAACCCCCCAGAGCCCGGGGGCAAGTGTTTTAAGTATTGCCCGGAAGCGTATAAGGCTCTTATGTAAAGGATGGTCGTATAGATTTCGAATGTGGCTCATTTGATTGGAAATTGAAAGTTCTAGTTATTGTTTTAGAAGTTAAAAGTTAACGGAGGGCATTAACCCCCCCCCCTGACATAAACACCCTCTTTTCCCCAAATGTATCAAATGAAAATCTTGAGATACCCAGTTTGTTTGAAATAGTCAACAATAAGATAGTAAAACTTCGTTGTCAACATACCCCTCCCAAGAACCAGGGGAAAAGTTGTAACTTATGCCACGGGTACATATAAGCTTTTTATGGAAGAGGTGGTCGTATAAACTTTGGAGGGGACTAAAATGATTAGAAATTGAAAGTGGTAATTCACCTTTTAAGAGTCAAAAGTGATTTGATGGTGACTAGCCCCCTCCCTCCCAACCTTCTTTTCACCAAGTGTTTCCAATCGAATTTTATATAACCATTCTGTTCACAATATACCAAAGATAATATAACAAAAACTGTAGGGGTAAAACAGCCCCCCCCCCCAGAGTCCGGGGCCAAGTGTTGTAAAATATGTCCTGGGAGTAAATAAGGTTTTTATGGAAGGGATGGTCATATGAACTTCGGAGAGGGCTTATTCGATTGCAAATCATAATTTCTAGTGCCTTTCTCAAGAGTCAAAGTGATCGGGTGGCAAATTGCTCCCCCTCCAAGGCCCTTTTCTCCCAAATGCATCCAATCAAAATTTTGAGATAGCTATTTTGTTCAAAATAGTTTAAAGATAAAATAACGAAAACTCTGGGGTCGGCACATCCCCCTGGATCCCGGGAGCAAGTTCTGTAAGCTATGCCCCGAGGGAAAATAAGGTTATATGTAAGGGGTGGTTGTATAAACTTAAGAGATGGCTCGTTTGATTGGAAATTCAAAGTTCTAGTTACCTTTTTAAGAGTCATTAAAAGTGATCGGAGGTTTTCTAAACCCACCCCGCCCTTTTCCCCAAATATATCTGGTACAAATTTCGAGAAAGCTATTTTGTTCAAAATCATCCAAAATTCAAATTATTATAAATTAGGGGTTGAGAAATCCTCCATAGCACCCAGGACAAGAATTGTAACTTATGTAAGTTGTAATTTCTTAAGAATCAAAACTGATCAAAAGGAAACAATCTCCACCCCCTTGTGCCTTTTTTCTCCAAATGTATCTTATCAAAATTTTGAAATAGCCATTTTGTTCAAAATACTCCACAATTCAAATTACTATAACTTAGGGGTTGAAAAATCATCCCTGGCCCCCGAGGCAAGATTTTAACTTATGTAAGTTGCCCATTATTAGAAAATAAGGTTCTTTGGAAGGTGTGGTCGTAGTAACTTTGGAGGGGGCTCATTCAATGTTAAATTTTAAAATATCTGTACAAAATAAACATAAATAGAGGGTAAACGCCGGAGACACAACGTCGAATGACAAAAACCCAAAACCGAAATTCGATCCGAAATTGAAACATCTAGCTCTTTTTTTAAGAACCAAAAGAGATCAATGGTCAACTAGCCCAGACCCCACTTTCCCAAAGGGTATCGGGTCAAAATTTGTAGATTTCCCTTTTGTTCAAAATAGTTCAAAGGCCAAATAACTATGTTTCCGGGGTAGAACCGGCCCCCCACCCAACCCCGGGGAAATGGCTCTGATCTACATAACTTAATTATTGTTACTTTGATACTTTGTTTACCTTGAGACTTGGAGTTGGTGATTTACGTGGTAACTTCGATTTACGATGCAAGAGCTGTAAGTTGTGCAAGTTGGTTGTTGTCATTTTGATACTTTGTTTACTTTGATACCTTTTTAACTTTGACCCTATATTTACGTTGATACTTTGGTATTGTTACTTTGATGCTAGTTTTGATACTTTGATGAAAGTTTGAGGTTAAAAAAAAGTTATTTTTAGAAACTTGAAACTTTTTGCAATAAAAAAACAACAAAAATTGATTAAAAAAATTTCCGAAAGTTTAAATTCTTTCCGAAAGAATTGGGGTAATGTACTTCTAATGAACGGTGTCTTCACTACAAACAAGAGTATGGCTTCTGCCAGTTTCCCAAACGGTAAAAGCATAATTCTCTTACTTAAATTAATTAAAAAATCTTTCCACAATACAATTTTTTTACAGAAAAGTAAAGAGCTCCTTTGAGCAAAAAGTGAGCAAAAATAGAATCAAATAATCTACCAAGCGTGAAACTACCACAAATCAGCATCGATAAATAAATGAAACCCAAAACGAACATAAATACAATAAATAACCGAGTCAAACTCAAAATGAGTAGAAATTCACATGAATTGGACTCAAAACCCCTAAGCCTTCCCAAGGCCAGAACATAATTTGCACTTTACTGAAAAGATATAAATGTTTTTACTTTTATAACTTTAATAAATCAAATAATATTAACATTTTGATTACTAAATATCAGTATATGTATATTAAACTGACAATACACATTCATTTTTTCATTCATTCAGAAGGTTTCGGGATTTTCCTGAAAATCTGGCAAAAACGAAGCGGCAAAAACATTTGAGCCTAGAGGCGTCAAAGCTTTAAATCCGGCCAGGGTGAAACAATTCTTGAGCTGTTGAGCTTTCAGCAATTAATATCATTTTATATCCAATATTTAGTCTAATTTATTAGTTCTTACTAAAACTGTTATTTTATTTTGGAATAGAAAAAATATTTTGACATAGGGAGTTTAGAAAAAACTGTAAACTTGGTAGATAAAAAACTAACATAAATTAATTAAGACAAAAACTTCCTGGATAAGAAGTTCCCTAAAGAAAAGTAAAGGCCATAAGAGGCATGAGACTAGAAGAAATAGAAAGCTACAACTAATCAGACTAAAAATGATGTTAAAAACCTATTCAATAGCAAATGAAACCCAAACGAACAGAAATTAAATAAACAATCATAGCCAAAAAAACATACAACAGGTACTAAAGTAAATAAATAAATAAATCTTAAAATGAGTAAAGCTTAAGCGGAATATGTGAAGCAAGCTTAAAACGAACAAAAATATTTTTTTATTAAAGCATAAATGAAACCCAAAACGAACAGAAGTTAAACAAACTATTATAGCAAACAAACAAACAACAGTTACTAATATAAATGAGTAAATAAAGCTTAAAATGAGTGAAACTTAAATTTAAAATGCAAATCCAGCTTAAAACGAACAACAATCTCTACAAAGAAGAGCTTGGGTTTTGCGTCCTTCTTTTGCTGTACAAGTCTAAAACCTACTGCGTCATTGGCGCTTTACTGGAAGTAAATTATATTACAAACATTTTCTTTTTTACTTATTACAAGATTGAAAATAAACATAAAAATTACAGTAAATTAAATTTTGAATTGATGATCTGCTAGCAATTAATATCATTATGTATCAAATATTTTGTTTGATTTCATTAGTGTTTTCTAAGACTTTTCAACACAAATATAGCTTCACTACAAACAAGAGTTTGGATACTGCCCCCTTCCCTAGCTGTAAAAGTCTAAAGCCTATTACGTCATTGGTGCTTCACTGAAAACGAATTATATTACAAATGTTTTCTTTTCCAGTTATTGCAGCATTGAAAATGAAAATAAAATTACAGCGACATGAAATCTTGAACTGATAATCTATCGACAATTATTTGCATTATATATCAAACATTCAGCTTGATTTTATTTGTATTTTTCAAGACTGTTCAAGACACATATAGTTTTCAGTAAAGCGCCAATGACGCAGTACGTTTAGACCTTTACAACGAAGGAAGGAGGCAAAACCCAAACACTTCTTTGTAGAGATTTTTGCTCGTTTGAAGCTGGATTTGCATTTTTAATTTAAGTTTCACTCGTTTTAAGATTTGTTTATTCATTTATATAAGTAACTATTGTTTGTTTGTTTGCTATGATTGTTTATTTAATTTAATTTCGTTTTGAGTTTCATTTGTGCCTCAATCTCAAAATATTTTTGTTCGTTTTAAGCTTGGTTTGCATATTCAACTGAAGCTTTACTCTTTTTGCGATTTATTTATTAATTTATATTAGTACGCGATGTATGTTTTTTTGCTACGATTGTTTATTTAATTTCGTTTCGTTTTGGGTTTCATTTATTCTTTTTATAGTAATTTCTGGCTGTTTTGAGTTTGAGTTATTGTAGGTTACTATTTCTTCTGATCTTATGTTTAATATGGCCTTTACTTTTCTTTAGAAGACTTCTATTTCGTAATTTTTTTTTTTTTTAATTAATAATGGGATACGGATGCCGACTTTACCTAGGGAATTTCAAAACCATGGGCAGCACAGTTTCAGGCCCTTTGTACTACCGTCTTTAAATTAGGTTTAATTTTCAAATTTTTTCTCCAGAAAAGAACTTTTTTCAAACAATCTTTTTTTAGATACCTTAAACAAGGGACGAGTGGAGATAAAGTCATATAACAGTTCAATCGGAAAACAAACAGAAATCAATATGAATGAATAAAAAAAAACCAAACAGAACAGAAATTACAAAAAAATAATCAAGTTGAACTTAAAACAAAACAGAAATTACTACGAATAAGAGTAGGGCAAATGCCCTTTAAGCCGTCTCAAGGCATGAGTGTCATTTACACTTTAATGAAAACAATTTTTATTTTGAGCCAATTTTTTTTTCATTTGACATGAATTCAACAGCAGCACAACAACAAACCTTCCACATCTAAAGGCTCTCAAGGTTAACAGATAAGAGTGCCTAAGAGTGGTGCTACTGGACCCTTTCTCTCTCTCTCTCAAAACAACTAAACATGTTGAAAGTCATTTGCACTCCTTTGAAAAATATCTAGTTTATTTGGTGGGGCTTTTACTTGTCAAGACTTCAACAGAAAGAGAAAAATCACCATAGTAACCAAGATTACAGAAAAGAACTAACGAAAGTAAACAAACTGTTTAATATACAATGATAATCATTTCTGGAAGTATCAACAGATTTTGATATGTCAGTGTTGTAAAAAAGAATTTTTTTTTTTTTTATATATTTTGTTTCAGTGAAGCGCAAATGACACTCTGGGTCTCTGGGCTTTAGAAGGCTTAAAGAGGCGTCAGCCCTCCTCCTGTTTGTGACGGTTTCTGTCCGATTGAAATTTGACTGGATTACCCATTGTAATTTCTGTTTGTTTTGGGTCTGATTTAGTCATTGATATTAATTTCTGTTCGTTTGAAGTTTGAATTAAATAGAAAAACAAAACAAGTTTTTT
Source organism: Artemia sp. Qi Xiang Cuo (assembly GCF_049724085.1). Taxonomy (NCBI): domain Eukaryota; kingdom Metazoa; phylum Arthropoda; class Branchiopoda; order Anostraca; family Artemiidae; genus Artemia; species Artemia sp. Qi Xiang Cuo. Next base: position 74,254,728 of record NC_142802.1, on the reverse strand, counting down.
CCAACTGATAGTCTGGAGCAGCACTAAAAATTAAAACGAAAAGAAATTACTCCATATACGAGGGGGCTATTCCTTCCTCAGACCTCACTCTTTACGCTAAAGTCTAGAAGTTCTTTAAAAATACTTCTCGTTCAAATTCAACGTGACTTGTGTTTGAGCAGTTTTATTAAAGAATAGTGATAAAAATCAAACTTTAGGGTAAAGAGCAAGGGCCAGCTTCCCTTCATATACGGAATGATTGCTTCTCATTTTAATTTTTAATGTTGCTTTTTACTTGCAGTTGCAAATACTTGTTCTTTTTACTTAGTTTTTCACCGTTTTCAAATCAGTTCAGAAAATTCCCTTCTCTCCCCACGTGTAAATTTTCCCCTTGAAAATTCCTCCTGGAGGCTTTCCTCTCTGAGGAAAATGTTTCCCGTGACATATCCCCCCGTAGAAAATACCCCCCCCCCAAAAAAAAATCCCGTTTATTTCCCAATAACAAATACTATATGTGAACGATGGGAACATCGCGTAACTTACAGCCCTTTCCCCAGGTAGCATGGGGACCATGAATATTATTGGGGACCATGGGACCAAGTCATAAAATGGGGATTAGCAAAATTATTGGATCTTTCAAGTATTCTGAATCAAATGGCTATCTCAAAATGTTTTTCAGGTGTCTTATCTGGAAAACGGGCGCGAGAGAAAGGCTAGTTGCCCTCAAATCTCTTTGGTAGCTTAAAAAGGGCACTAGAACTTTTGATTACCGGTCAAATAAGCCCTCTCCAGATCTTCCAGGATCACTGGTTCGGTACGATCTTCCCTGAGGAGAAAAAAACAACAACAAATACAAACAAAGGAACATGCATCCTTGATCTTTCTTCTGGCAAAAAAAGAGAAAAAAAATCAACATTCTTGTAAAAAAAAAGAGCGTGAAACCTTCAAAATTTTCATTAAGATTCCTTGACGTTTCGGGCGAATTTCTTCCTTTTCAAAAATTAGGCGAATCTTCTCAGGCTGGTGATGTTACACAACTTTTGATGTATAACATTAAACTTAATGAACTTTATATATTCGGAATCAGCGTAAAATTGAAATTGTTTTTTTGAATCTGTTATTAAAATTCTGTTTTTAGAGTTTCGGTTACTATTGAGTCAAGTTACTCCTTCTTTACAGTTTGTTACCGCAAATTATTTGATTATTGTTTTACTTTAATTTAATGGGAAACAACCATAACTTTTGTAAATGAAATAATTTCCAATGAGAGGTTCATCTGTGATAGTGAAATGCAAGGATGTGAATTTATATTTTGAGCTACATTGCGTACTAAAAATGTTTGGCCTATTAGCCCCTTACCATTCATACTGCTCGCTTAATTTAGATTTATTCTTCCAAGTGAAGAAACTCTAAAATGAAAATCACCCTTCATATTGGTCTGAAGGACCTCGTAAAGAAGTTTTTAAGGTTCGGCACTAAAAATGAACTTTTTACAATTCGGGCACTCGCTCCTTTCCCCAAAACATCCAATGACCTTCTTGGAACAAATGTTGGCTAAGTACTATGTAATACTGTATAGTATTAATTGGCTACTTATACCTCCTCTAGACAAAGACATCGCTTCGTACAAACTACATATGTGTTTAAGGAAAAAGGTGCTACCACGTGGTGGTACAGCCTCTAAAACTGGGAGGCTATGTATTTGATAGTTCCACGTCGATCTCAGAATTTATGTTCGATAACATTTGGCCTATTTTAAGTTCCATAACATTTTCGATAACCCGGAAAACAGCTGTGTTTTAATCATTTTTTTTATAATTTTTTTTGTCTTACTTTTTTTTCTCATTTTTAAAATCATAATAAAAAATAACTCTGATTTATGTATAGATCTGATGGTGGAAAGTGTTCTGGAGAACAAAATAGGAACCCTTCTGTTTACTCCCATTAAAAGGGCGATTCTCATCCCAGAAGATGAAACTAAGGTACTAGCCTTTACCCCAACAAATTTTGGTATAGATCTAATCATTTTTCTGTTATATGTCCTGATGACATATTTTAAAAGACTCCCTTTGTCCTCTTTCGTACCGTACGGATTGTGCATGGCCACACGAAAGGTGTAAATGGGACACTAACTTTTACTTACCTCAAAGTTTGAGTGAAATCAAATAATCTGACTTGGCAGATGTTGCAACAGCATTAATATAAAAACTACCCTAGGTCCCATGCCCCCTTTAGGGTTGTGCCACTGATTTGTAGGGTAAAGAAACTCAATACTTTGGAATAGATACTAAATAAAAAAAAAATAAAAAAAAAATCGGAAGCACCATTGTTCTCCTGAATTATAACCCCGCTAGGTTTTAAAAAGTGTGCGCACAATGGGGGAGCCTTTGTCAGACTTAGAACAGCCCGGGTAGCAAAATTTTCGGTACCTAGAGTAGATATTTAAACTGTCAGTTTTTCAAGAAAATTAATTAAAAAAAAACTTTCCGAAAAATAAGTTTTTTCGAAGAAAAGTAAAGGCCATTTTAAACTTAAGCTCAGCAGATTCAAATACCTGTTAAAATTCAAACACAAAACGACCAGAAATCATAGGCAGCGCGATAGCGCTGCATAAGTAAAGAACGATGTGGGCAGAATGTTTTTTTTTCCTCCATACCCGGGCACTTCGTATCGAAGGGGTTGTCGTAGAAACTTCGAAAAGGGCTCATTCGAATGGAAATGGAGTGGCTAGTGCCCTTTTTAATAGTCGAAAGTAATTGGAGGGCAACTATCCCCCCTCCTCCCACGCCCATCATTCCCCCAAACACATCCAATCAAAGTTTTGAGATAGCCATTTTGTTCAGCGTAGTTGATTTCCAGATAGAAAATGTGTTTTTGAGAAGGACACTCCCCCACAACCCTCGGGGCAAGGGTTTTAAGTTATGCCCTGAGGGCATATAAGAACGATGTTGGCACAATGTACCATTTATTATTTCTTTCCTTTAGAGCAGGGCACTTCGTATCGAAGAAGTTGTCGTAGAAACTTTGAAAACAGCGCATTCAATAGGAAATTGGTGTGGCTTGTGCCTTTTTTAATAGTTGAAAGTGATTGTAAGGCAACTAACACCCCTTCCACCCCCACCATTTCCCGAAACACATCCAATCAGAATCTCGAGATAGCCATTTCGTTCAGCAAAGTTGATCTCCACATAGAAATTATGTTTTTGAGGAGGACACTCCCCCACAGCTTTCACGGCATGGGTTGTAAGTTATGTCCTGGGGACATATAATGTTCTAATAGAAGGCGTAGACGCAAATAGTTCAAAAAGGGCCCATTCAAATGGAAATTCATAAGGCTAGTGCCCTTTTTAATAGTCGAAAGTGATTGAAGGACAACTAACACCCCTTCAACGCCCACCATTTCCACAAACACATCCAATCAAAATTTTGAGATAGACATTTTGTTCCACGCTGTTTAAAGTTCAGGAAATTATACCTTTCAGCAGGACACTCCCCCCACAGTCTTCAGGGCGAGGGTTACAAGTTACGCCCTGGGGGCATATAAGGTTTTTATTGAAATCTTTGTCTTAGAAACTTGAAAAAGGGCTCATTCGATTGGATATTCAAAGGCATAGTGCTCTTTCTAATAGTCAAAAGTAATTTGAGGGCAACTAACCCCCCTCTCACGCCCACCTTTTCCCCAAACACATCTAATCAAAAATTTTAGATAGCCAATTATTCAACGTAGTTCAAAAATATGGAAATTATGTCCTTAAGAATGACAACCCCTCTCCCCACATCCCTCAGTGCAAGGGTTGTAAGTTATGCCCTGGGGGCATATAGGGTTTTTATTGAAAGCGTTGTCGTAGAAACTTCAAAAGGGCTCATTCAATTGGGAATTGAAAGGGCTAGTGCCTTTTTTAATAGTTGAAAGTGATTGGAGAGCGACTAACGCCCCTCTCACGCTCACCATTTTCCCAAACACATCCAATCAAAATTTTGAGATATACATTTTGTTCAACGTAGATGAAAGTTCTGGAAATTATGTCTTTTAGGATGATAACCCTCTAAGTTCCCTCAGTGCAAGAGTTGTAAGTTATGCCCTGGGGGCATATAAGGTTTATATAGAAAGTTGTTGTAGAAATTTCAAACAGGGCTCATTTGATTGGAAATTGGAATTGCCCTTTTAATTTAATATTCGAAAGATAGCGGAGAGTAATTAACCCCCCTCTCACGCCCACCATTTCCCCAGGAACTTTCAATCAAAGTTTATATATAGCCATTTTGTTTAACATAGTTGAAGGTTCTGGAAATTATTTATTTAAGGATGACATACCCCCCAGAGCCCTCAGGGCAAAGGTTGTAAGTTATGCCCTGGGGGTATATAAGGTTTTATATAGATAGTTGTCGTAAAAACTACAAAAGGGGCTCATTCAATTGGAAATTGAGAGGGCTAGTGCTCTTTTTAATAGTAGAAAGTGATTGGAGGATAACTAACCCTCCTCTCACGCCCACAATTCCCCCAAACACGTCTAATCAAATTTTTCAGATAGCCATTGTGTTCAACGTAGAAGAAAGTTCTTGAAATTACGTCTTTGAGGATGACAACCCCCCCTCCCAGCCCTCAGGATAAGGGCTGTAAGATATGCCCTGGAGGCATATAAGGTTTATATTGAAAGCGTTGTCGTAGAAACTTCAAAAGGGCTCATTTCATTAGAAATTAAAAGGGCTAGTGCCTTTTTTAACAGTTGAAAGTGATTGGAGATCGACTAACGCCTTCTCACGCCTACCATTTCCCCAAACGAATCCAATCAAAATATTTGAGTTAGCCATTTTGCTTAACGTGGTTGAAAGTTTTGGAAATTAGGTCTTAGAGGACGACAACCACCCTAACAGCCCTTAGGGCAAGGGTTGTAATTTCTACCCTTGGGGCATAAATTACAGGTGTTTTTAAAAAGCGTTGTCGTAGAAACTCAAAAAGGGCTCATTTGATTGGAAATCAAAAGGCCTAGTGCCCTTTTTAATAGTCGAAAGTGATTGGAAGGCTTGACATTTTATAGTAAAGATCGATATGGGTATAATGTATTTCTTTTTTTTCCTGGTTTAGACCAGGGAACTTCGTATCGCAGGAGTTGTCGTAGGAACTTCGAAAAGGGCTCATTCGATTGAAATTAGAAGGGGCTGATGCCCTTTTTAATAGTCGAAAGTAATTGGCGGGCAACTAATTCCCCTTCCAGGCCCACCCTCCCATTTTCCCATTATGTTTAAAACTAAATGTTGCCTTAAGATTAAATCAAAATGCACTGTGTTAATGCTAATTCCCAATAAGACATCTCAGCAGTATCCCAAGAGCGACTGAAGGTATTATGTTCAAACTTTCGGAGATACTTCTGCTCTTAAAATTCCAGAAATTACAAAAAATAACCGAGTCAAACTCGAAACGAGCAGAAATTAACATGAGTAGGGCACTAAACCCCTATGCCTTCCCAAGGCCAGAACATAATTTGGACTTTACTGAAAAAATATAAATGTTTTTACTTTCATAATGTTTTTAATAAATTTTATATCAGTATATGTATATTAAACTGACAATGCACATTCATTTGTATTTTTTTAGTAAAGTGCAAATTATTTTCTGGCCATGGGAAGGCATAGGGGTTTTGAGCCCTACTCATGTTAATTTCTGCTCGTTTTGTGTTTGACTCGGTTATATATTGTAATTTCTGTTCGTTTTGGGTTTCAATTATTTATAATTGAAACCCAATTATAATTTTTTTTTTTTTTTATTGAGTGGCAACCATGGGTGAAAAAACTAAGGAAAATATATTTTGTCATTTCAATAGTTTTGAATAAGATTTGGATATTTTTTTGGGATAATTTTTTAAACCAGATTTATAATTGTGATCTTCCAAGTAAGTGAATATTTTTTTTCCAGTTAAGAAGAGCCATATACTAGGAACCAGGTGTGTCTATTGGATGCGCACGCGCTGATTGCGTAATTTTTCGCCGCGCAGCGTTGCCATTCTTGTTTGTGAGTTTGGTTTTCGGGCGCGGAAAAAAAAGGTTAAAATCGGCGTGTGTATATGTTTATGTTTCTTCTGAATTAGTGAAGTCCTGTGGACTGCGTGGATCGCTTGGGACCAAGCAGAAGAGGGGAGAGAACCTGCCGGAAGCGCCGTATTGGTACCTGCCGGTTAATTAGTCTTAAATTGCTGGGAACAGGTGAGCAGGTCTCGACGCTTCCCTTGCTCCCGGTGATCTTTTGCTCCTGAGGTTTCCCTGATGTTTCCTTGATTTAGATGGCGGTGAGAGCGCTTTGAAAAAGCTGCCTCCGACTTCTTAGTTTAGCTAGTCCAGTGCTATTTTTATCCGGATTCCTGCTGTGATAGTGAAAGTAACCAAAGACTTGCTGTTCCTGACTTTGCTTAGTGCAATCATCATGCAAATTAAATACGAAAAACCGGCCTCAATGAAGATTCAATCACCGGATTTATCAGTGGCACCATCTAACTTTTGTAACTTGTGGCTATTTGGACTCTTAAAGAAACCACCAGTGCGCAGTGAGATAGCTCTCTTCTTAGAGCCACCAGAGTGCTCTCGCTTATCAGACTGCTTGAATAAGTGAACCCACCGTGGCAAACGAGGAGGAAAAAGGAAACGCCAAATGAGAATCCCAGTGCATATCTCCCGCAGGAGAAAGACAAAGGACAGGCTGACAAGGACGAGTAACCTAGTCGTAATTCGTTGCGCTCCTCCTCACGATACTCCACCCCTACTTGTTCCCTGGTTTATAGAGAATGTTAACTGCAGTGCTTCGGAACCTACTCCTCCATATTTGCGTCCGGAGCGATTCTCAGCAAAATACAAACTTCCGACTATGCTAATGTGTAACGCTCGATCTTTGAACAATAAAATGGACGAGCTGGAGGTGTTAATTAAGCAAAATAACGTACCCATTGCAATTATAAGTGAGTGTTGGGACATAACTGAGGAGACTGCACGGATTAAAGGTTACAGAAACTACCTCAACACTTGACGTGACCAAGGCATTGTCCGTCGCGGAGGTGGCGTAGGACTTTATATATGTGACGACCTACCATCAAAACTGTTAAGTAACCCCTATGATTCGAGTCAGGAGATTGTGTGGGTGGAGTGCAGACCGGCGCATCTGTCACGAAGATTCTCCTGTTTAATAGTTGCGTCAGTGTACTATCCAGAAAGCGCTGGGAACAGAAAAGAACTTATTGAGCACATACAAGTGTTCGTCGACAGAATGCGCCACAAGTACACTTCCCCTGCGTTTGTGATTGCTGGCGATTTCAATCAGACCAATCGTCAGTGGGTCTGAAGCGTTTTGGATATGAAACAAGTAGTGAACATTCCGACTCACCAAAGTGGCAGTACTCTTGACATGATCTTTACGAACTTGGCAGATCTTTATAACGCTCCCCGATCTCTAGGTCCCCTTCAGAATTCTGACCATTTTATAATTTTCTGGGAAGCACAAGCAAGTATCCCACGACCAAAACGAACAAAAACCACAATTCGGCCCATCACAATGTCTTCAATAGCTCAATTCGGTCGCTGGATTGGTACTTACGATTTTGAGGACATTTGTGCAGAGGCCGACATTAATGTCAAAGTCAGCAGACTGAACAGCCTTCTGTTAGAAAAGTTCCACGATTTTTTTCCAATAAAAGTTATTACAGTTTGTGACACTGACAAACCATGGATCACCCGCGAACTCAAGCAGATGATAAAAACTCGCTGTAATCTCCACAAAGCTGGAGATCAAGCGGCTGCAGCCAGTTTGCGTTACAGAATTGTGAAGTTAAACAGACTAGCCCAAAGACAGTATGTAAATGAGAAAATAACGGCATAACTGCATACTTACTTTCATAAATGGCCCTACTCGGTCAAAACACTTACAGAGAAATCAACACCAAAGGACCTTAGACTGATCAAAGATGACGGCAAACTGACATCAGCTACTGAAGTGAAAAATTTTTTCTCCGGCACATGCACCACATACCCATCAATCACAAACTCAGAAATTGAGAGTATCATTGCTGACACCGGGACTGATGAGATATGTGAAGTATCTGAATATGCCGTCTTTAAGGAACTTCAGAAACTGAAAGTAAACTGTGCGTCTTACCCTGGTGAACTCCCTGTCAAGTTGTTACGCGAGTTCTCCATCTTTCTCGCAAAGCCACTCAGCTCTATTATTAACCAGTGTTTTCGTGAACAAGTGTTCCCCAGTGTTTGGAAGAGAGCTTATGTGCGCGTCATTCCAAAAGTGAAAAACCCAAAATCTTGCGACCAACTCCGCCCAATTTTGATAGTTCCGAACCTCTTTAAGGTAGCGGAATCATTTATATCGTGAACTTTTGTCACAAGTCCAGGGCTCTCTTGATCCATACCAATACGGGTGCTTGAAAGGTAGTAGTACAACTGTTTATCTTGTGCGTCTGTATCACCTTATTGTTGAACGGCTTGACGAAGGAGGCAGAATTATAGATATCCTCCTAGCCGACTATAAAAAAGCCTTCAACTTGATACCCCATTATACTGCAGTGACTAATCTGACGGTTATGGGAGCTTGCAGACATGTTCTCTTATTAATAATAGATTTCTTACACAACCGACTACAGAGTGTATATGGTCTCTACCCGGGTGATACTGATTCGGAATGGTCTGAGCTTACGTGTGGTGCCCCACAAGGCACTAAACTCGCTGCATTGTTGTTCTTGGCAGTGATCAACTTCGTCCTTGCCGATTTTGACGAACGGTTCAAATTCTTAGATGACCTTTCCACCCTCTTAAAATACCTCATTGAGAAGTCTCAAACCATTCCCCAGTTCAATGAATTATTTATCGACAACTTTAGAGACCAGTGTTCTGAAAACAGCCTCCAAATCAACGAAACAAAAACCAAAATTCTTCAATTTAACCCTCTCAAAAGGGATTTTCAGTACCCCCCTCCACCATACCAAAGCGTATCGTCGGCAGTTATTCTCGGTGTTACGTTCAGCGTTGACTGTTCGTTTAGCCTCCACGTCCAAGAGGTAGTAAAAAAGGCGAACTGTGCCATGCGTACCTTTTTACTGATGCGAAGATTTGGTTTTTCAGTGCCGCAATTGAAAACAGCCTACCTGACATATATTCGCCCGATATTAGAGTATGCGTGCCCTGTATGGGGTCCACAGGTTCAGAACACTGCCTATTTGAGAGAAGTACTCGAATCAGTCCAGAAAAGAGCGGTGAAGGCCATACTGTCTGATCAGTACACCGATTACGAATCAGCACTGTCTCAACTAAATTTGCCGTCACTCCACGATCGCCGTTTTCAACTTATCTGTAAATTTGGCCAGTTTCTTCTGACAAAGTGATAAACACAGAAATATATTACCCCCAATGCTGACAAAAAAAGTAACTACAAGATCAAAAGCAACAAAGCTAGCCCAGCCCAAGTGTCGTACTAATCGCTTCAGCAATTCGTTTGTGCCTTTTTATGTTTCTGTCTACAATAAGTGACATGTGTATTAATTTTTTTGTGTCTTTGTTTACTTTGTAAATAATAGCGCGATTTAGTCGGGATTTAAACCCTGACTACGAAAGCTTTTATGTTAAAAAATGATTCTGATTCTGATTCTATCGATGCTGATTTGTGGTAGTTTCGCGCTAGGTAGATTATTTGATTTTATTTTGGCTGATTTTTTGTTTAATTGAGTTCTGAACTTTTCTTTGAAAAACTTATTTTGTGGGAAAAGTTTTTTTTTAATTAATTACTATTAAAGAATAAATGAAACCCAAATCGAACAGAAATCAAATAAACAATCATAGCAAAAAACATACAACGAGTAATAACATAGAATTAAGCAAGATAAACAGGTTTTAATTTTTATAAAGCAGTGAATACAATAAAATAAACACTTAATTAAACAAAAATACTCCGAATATTTCCGCCCCACATCCGGGAGCCTTTCTCAACGGAAAAAAAGAAAAGAAAAAAATGAAACAAAAAATGTTCTTTTTAAAAACCTTAACTTACATCAAAATAAACAAAAAAAACACAAAAAAACAACAAGAAAAAAAATATAAATAAATAGGAAACAAAACTCACATATTAAATAAACACTTCCATTCACTGGCGAAGTGTTTATTTAATATATGAGTTTTGTTTCCTATTTATTTATATTTTTTCTTTTGTTTTTTTGTTTGTGTTTTTTTGTTTATTTTGATGTAAGTTAAGGTTTTAAAAATAACAATTTTTGTTTCATTTTTTTCTTTTCTTTGTTTCCGTTGAGAAAGGCTCCCGGACGTGGTGCCGAAATGTTCGGAGTATTTTTTTTTAATTAAGTGTTTATTTTATTGTATTGACTGCTTTATAAAAATTAAAACCCGGTTTCCTTGCGTAATCTTTCGTAAATGGAAAAGTAGTGTGGTCTAAGAAATTATTTAAGTAATAACATAAATGAATTAATATGATCTTAAAACAAGTAATGATTAGATTGAATATGAAAATCAAGTTTAAAACAAAAAAAAATTCCTATTGAAGTATAAATGAAACTTAAAACGAACAGAAATAAAATAAACAATCAATGGAAACAAACATACAGTAGATATTAATGTGAATTAATAGATAAATCTTAAAACGAGTGAAACTTAAATTGAATATGCAAATCAAGCTTGAAACGAACAAAAATCACTACAAACAAGAGTTTGGGTATCACCTCCTTCTCTCACTGTAAAAGTCTAAAACCTACTGCGTCTTTGGCGCTTTACTGAAAACTATATGGGTCTTGAACAGTCTCGGAAAGTATAAACAACATCAAATTGAATGTTTGATGTATACTAATATTAATTTTTGAACGATCCATTAGTTCAAAAATTTATTTGACTGTCATTTCATTTTATTTTCAATGCTGAAAGATCTGGAAAAGAAAAATATTGAAAGAAAGTTTTTCTTTCAAAATAAGAGAAAAAATAGAGCTTGGGTATCACCTCCTTCTCTCACTGTAAAAGTATAAAACCTACTGCGTCTTTGGCGCTTTACTGAAAACTATATGCGTCTCGAACAGTCTTGGAAAGTATAAACAACATCAAATTGAATGTAGGATGTATAATGATGTTAATTGTTTGAAAGATCCATCAGTTCAAGAATTTATTTCACTGAAATTTTATTTTTATTTTCAATGCTGAAAGAACTGGGAAGGAAAATATTGAAAGAAAGTTTTTTTAATTAATTTCTGTTCGATTTTGATTGCAAAAAGTTTCAAGTTTTTAAAAATTCCTTATTCCAAAATCAAACTTTTTTTTAAATCAAATGTTTATCAAACCATCAAAACTGTTATCAAAGTAACAATATCAAAGTGAAAAAATGGGTTTGTGTCAACCTCGGAGTTTTTATTATCTGATGTTTGAACTATTTTTAACAAAATGGCTATCTCAAAAGTTTTATCGGATGGGTCTCGGGAAAAGGGTGCGGGGGTTGGGGGCTAATTAACCTTCGGTCTCTTTTGAATCTTTAAAAGTGAACTAGAGCTTTCTATTTTCAATCAAATGCGCCCTCTTTGAAGTTCATACGAGCATTCCTTCTATAAGAACCATATATGTCCCTAGGCATCACTTACAATGCCTTTCCCAGGGCCCTGGGGGGTTGTGTCGACCCCGGAGTTTTAAAATCTGATGGTAGAACTATTTTTAAAAAAAGGGTTAGCTCAATTTTTTATCGGATGGGCTTATCCATCCGATAAACCCAAAGGCGTGGAGGGTGGAAGGGGCTAGTTGGCCTCCGATCTTTTTTCACTCTGAGAAAAAGAACTACAACTTTTAATTTCCATTCAAATGAACCCTCTCTGAAGTTTATACGAGCATCCCTTTCATAAGAACCACATTCGGCCCAGGACATAGCTTACAGTGCCTGCCCTCAGGCCCTGGGGGGATATGTCGACACCGGAGTTTTTGTTATCTGACCTTTGAACCATTTTGAAAAAAATGGCTCTCTCAAAGTTCTTATCGGATAGGTTTGAGAAAAATAGGGCGTGGAGAGGGGGGCTAGTTGCCCTCCGATCTCTTTTGACTGTTAAAAAGTGAACGAGAACTTTCAATTTCCAATAATATGAGCCCTATCCGCCGTTTATACGAGAATACCTTCCATAAGAACCATATATGCCCCCAGAACAATTCTTACAACTCCTGCCTCGGGCCCTGGCGGGGTTGTATCGACACAGGAGTTTTTCTTATCTGAGCTTTGAACTATTTTTGACGATATGGCCATACGTAAACGAGTTTTGTTTTATTATCTTTGAAGTATTTTTAACAAAATGCTACCTCAAATTTTTTATCAGATTTGTTTTGGGGAAAACGGCTTGGGGGAGGGGGCTAGTTGCCCTCCGATCACTTTTGACTCTTAAAAAGGGCACTAGAACTCTTGATTTTCAATCAAGTAGGCTTGATGAGCCTACTTTGAAGTTTATACGACGACCCCTTCTTAATGAAGTGGGAAAAAATTAAATGGAGTTTGGGGGGAGGCTAACTGCCATCAAATCACTTTTGACACTTAAAAAGTGAATTACAACTTAAAATTTCCAATCAAATAAGCCCTCTATGAAGTTAATACGAGCATATCTTCCATAACAGCCATATATGCCCCCAGGGCATAACTTACGATGCCTACTTCTGGGCCCTGGGGGGCTTTGTCGACATCGGTGATTTTTGTTATCTGAACTTTGAACTATTTCTAACAGATTGTCTATCTCAAAATTTTTATCTGATGCATTTACGGCTTGGAGGGGGGCTAGTGGCCCTCCGATCTCTTTTTAGTCTTAAAAATTGAACAAGAACTTTCAATTTCCAATCAAATGAGCCCTCTCCGAAATTTATACGAGCATCATCCCTTCCATAAGAACTATATATGCCCATAGAGCATTGCTCATAACGCCTGCCTCCGAGCCCTGGGGGTTGCGTCGACACAGGAATTTTTCTTATCTGACCTTTGAACTATTTTTAATGAAATGGCTTTTTAAAAAAATTTTATCGGATGGGTTTGGGGGAAAAAGGGGTGTGGGGGGCTAGTTGCCCTCGGATATCTTTTGACTCTTAAAAATTGAACTAGAACTTTCAATTTCCAATCAAATGAGCTCTTTCTGAAGTTTATACGAGCATGCCTTTCATAAGAACCATATACGCCCCCAGGACAACACTTACAACGCCAATCCCCCGGGCTCTGTGTGAGTTTTTTTTATCTAATTTTTGAACTGTTTCCGAAAAACTGGCTATCTCAAACTTTGTAGCGGATGAGTTTGGAGAAAAAAGGGCGAGGGAGGGGGCTAGTTGCCCTTGACTCTCTTGACTCTTAAAAAACGAACTAGAACTTTCAATTTCCAATCAAATGAAGTTTTAGCCTTCTATGAGGTTTATAAGAACATCGCTTTCATAAGAACCATACAAGCCCTTAAGGAATAACTTCCCCTGGGCCCTGGGGGGTTGTATTGACACCGGAGTTTTTCTTATCCAACCTTTGAACTATTTGAACAAAATTTCTATCCCAAAATTTTCATCAGATGGGTTTGGAAAAATAAGTCTTGGGGGGATTGCTGCCCTTGGATCTTTTTTTACTATTAAAAAGTGAGCTCGAACTTTCTTTCAATTTCCAATCATATGAGCCCTCTCTGAAGTTTATACGAGCATCCCTTTCATGAGAACCATATATGCCATAGGCCATAACTTAAAACGTCTGCCCCAGGCCCCTGGGGGGTTATGACGGCACCTGAGTCTCTGTTATCTGACTTTTAAGCAATTTTTAGCTTAATGGCTATCTCAAAATTTGTATTGGATGCATTTGGGGAAAAAGGAGCGGGGGGGCTAGTTGCCCTCCGATCTCTTTTGGTTCTACAAAAGTGAACTACAACTTTCTATTTCCAATCAAATGAGCCCTCTCTGAAGTTTTTACGAGCATCCCGTCAGTAATAACCATATATTCCCCAATGATATAGCTTACAACTCCTGCCCTCGGGCCCTGGGGGACTGTGTCAACAACAGAGTTTTTGTTATATGGTCTTTGAACTATTTTTTTTTTTAAAAAGCTATCTCAAAGTTTTTATCGGATGGATTTGAGGAAAAAAGGGCGTGGAGGGGTAATTTCCCTCCAATCTCTTTTGACTCTTAAAAAGTGAACTAGAACTTTCAATTTCCAATCAAATGAGCCCTCTTTGAAGTTATTACGAGCATCCCTTCCATAAGAACCATATATGCCTCCAAAGCATAACTTATAACGCCTACCCCTGGGGCCTGGGGGTCTTGTCGACACGGGAATTTTTGTTATATGACCTTGGAACTATTTTAACAAAATAGCTTTCTCAAAATTTCTATCGGATACATTTGGGAAAAAAAGGTTAGGGGGAGGGGGAACCTGTTTAGCCTCTGATATCTTTTGCCGCTTAAAAATTGAACTAGAACTGTAAATTTTCAATCAAATGAGCCTCTCTGAAATTTATAGGAGCATTCCTTCCATAAGCATAACTTATAACCCTTGCCCTAAAGACTGTGGGGGGGGGGGAGTGTCCTGCTCAAACATATAATTTCCTGAATTTTCAACTACGTTGAACAAAATGGCTATATAAAAATTTTGATTGGATTTGTTTGGGGAAATGGTGGGCGTGGAAGAGGTGGTAGTTGCCTTCCAATGACTTTCGACTATTAAAAACGGCACGTACCATTTAATTTTCCAATCGAATGAGCCCTTTCTGAAAACTTTCTATAAAAACCTTATACACCTCCAGGGCATAATTTACAGCCCTTGCCTTGAGGGCTCTGGGGGGGGGTGTTGTTATTCTCAAAGACCTAATTTCCTGAGTTTTCAACTACGTTGAACAAAATCTTGACTATCTCAAAATTTTGATTGGATGTGTTTGGGGAGAAGGTAGGCGTGAGAGGGGGGTTAGCCCTTTGAATTTCCAATCAAATGAGTATTTTTTGAAATTTCTACGACAAAGCTTTCTATAAAAACCTTATATGCCCCCAGGGCATAACTCACAACCATTGCCATGAGGGCTGTGGGGGAGTGTCCTCCTCAAAAACATAATTTATATCAGGAAATCAACTACGCTGAGCAAAATGGCTATCTCAAAATCTTGATTGGATGTGTATGGGGAACTGGTGGGCGTGGAAGGGGGGCTAGTTGCCTTTCAATCACTTTTGACCCTCAAAAAGAGAACTAGAACTCTTGGTTTCCAAACGAATGAGCCCCCTTTGAAGTTTTTATGACGACCCCTTCCATATGAAGTGCCTCTGGAAAAAATAAGTAAATAATAAAACTTTGGAGCCGTATGGCCTTTACTATAGGCAACGCTATAGCGTTTCCTCTGATTTAGAAAATACCATTATGAATATCAGCAGCGCCACAAATAATAAGGTTAGCCTTCAAGATGACTCATTATATGTACACTCAACATGTTATACTTTAATGCACTTACTGTATTTAGAAGATTGATATTGGGCTTCAATCACAGTTCCAATTGCCACAACAAACAAGCTAATTGTCTTCAAAGTCCTGGAAAACAATTCATATTATAATTTATTATTTTCTTATTTCAAATTTTAATTCATCTTTATTTTTATATATATATATATATATATATATATATATATATATATATATATATATATATATATATATATATATATATATATATATATATATATATATATGGCTACGTTGGCGTCCCCAGAGACATAGCTATTAGACTTTGTGAATATTTCGAATAAAACCAATTTTCAAATGTCTATGAGTATTAAGGGGAGCATCTGAAAGGGCAAGAAGAGGGTGGTTACCCTTCGTTCCTCTTTCAACATCCCTCTCAACATGCCTTTATAGTTTCAACTTAATACCCTTAGCCGTCCTTATATATTGCTGTTTTGTGTCCAATTGAAAACCCTCATGCATAGAGTGTGCTTTGATTTCGTTTAAAATTCCCCTCGACATTTTCGAAAGGTTTTACGTTTTTATTCTTAGCCTTTTTTGAGACTCAGAATTAAAAATGCTTCCTTTTTCTAATAACCAACCTTGTGTTTAAACACTGGACAATTTATATAACTTTCAGCACTTGCTTCAGACGCTGAGAGGTGCTCCCAAGAGGTATAGTTATTTGACTTTTTGACTATTTTGAACAAGATGGCTATTCCAAAATATTGATCAGATTTCTTTTGAGGGACGACAGATAAAAAAGGATTGAGAAGGGGACTGGTTGCCCTCCAACCACTTTTTAGCATCCCCCCTAAACATACCCTGAAAGATTAGATTTAATACCCTTAGCTGTTTTTGTGATATTGCAGATACCCCTTTTTGATAAACAAGGCGCACATAGTATGTTCAGATGATTTTAACATGCCCCCTCAACAATGCCCAAAGTTTCACCTTAACACCCTTATCCTTTTTGAACCCACCTAGAATAAAATATCCCCCTTTTCCTATAGATAAATCGTGCATGTAGTAAGAGGCAAATTGCATAATATATAATCCTTGCCCTATAGGGGAGTTGTATCCCCTGAAGCATAGTTACTAGACCTTTGACTGTTTTGAACTAAATCACTTTTACAAAATTTTGATCCGTAATATTAGGAACAAGAAATTTTCTAATAAAAACCCCGTTTTATGTGCAAGGCGGAAGAAGCAACTAAAATCTACAATAAATTTACAAAAAAAAAGCAGCAAAGAAACAAAAACAACAAAACAAAGAAACAAGAAACAACAAAAATTTATAAAGATCTAGAATAATTGTGTGTGTTATAACTATGTGTAGATTTACCCTATGATACTTCAAGGTGCCGGTTCTGTTTAAAGCCTTTTAGCATAGATTGTCTTCGTGTGCAATGGTAAGCATCTGAATTACTTCAAGGGGGACCTAGTTTTCAAGATGAAATATTCGTAGATTAACTGATTTCCTTCACCAGGGAACAAGATACTCTCTCTCTTACTAATTATCTTTATCACGGAACTTTTAGGCGTAATGTAAGTCATAAAACTTGTAAAATGACGATTTAAAAATTAAGGAAGGGAGATTCTAAGAAGGTCAAAGGGAGCTGGTTACCCTCCGGTAGTTCTTCTTCATCACCGTCAATATTCTTCTGAGCTTTTTAACTTAATACCCTCAGCTGTTCCTTAGATATTGATTATACGTCTTTGTGACAACTAGCACGCACACAGTGTGTTCGCCATCTCTCTCCATACCCGTGGGGGGGTTATGCCATCCCCATAAGCATAGTTGCTTGAACTTCTGACTCTTTTGAACGAGAAATCTATTTCAAAGTTTTAATTTAATACTTCTGGAGAGAGGGCAACTAAAAAGGGCATAAGACGGGAATGGCAGCTCTCCAACTACGTTTCAAGACTCCTTTCAACATGCCGTGAAATTTTCAACTGAATACCCTCAGCCATTCTTAAAATATAGCAGGTCCTCCTTTTTAATAAACCGGATGCACATAGTGCGTTTTGATTTAGTGTAAGATATTCCTCAACATTATACATAGGCTTTACCTTAATGCCCCTGCCCTTAACGGAAACACCTAGAATCAAATATTTTCTATTTTCCTGATGACAAATCCTGCGAACTGGGAAATTGCATAAATTTACAATCCTTGCCCCGAGACTTTGGGAGGCATGGCATCCCTGGAAGTGTAGCTGTCACACTTTTTGATTCGTTTCAACAAAATGAAAATTCTGAAATTTCCATCAATTTTGAGCAGAAGGTCGTCTCAAAAGGGCAAGGAAGTGGGCTGGTTACTCTAGAATCACTTTGTGAGTTTCAACTTAATATCCTAAATTGTTTATTAGATATTGCTGATATTTCCTTTTTCACAACCAGTAAGCACACAGTGTGTTTTTATGGTGTTCAGTATCCCTCTAAATATTTCCTTAAAGTTTCATCTTAATATCCTAAGCCTTTTTGTAGACACAGGATCAAACATGCCCTCTTTTCCAATAAAAATTTTTAAATGTTAACAATGTGTAGCTTTTATAACTTATAGCCTATACCCCGCATCCCAGAATGCCAGCCCTGGAGGCATAGTTATTTAACCGTTGAACTATTTTGACGGAAATGGTTATCTCAAAATTTTTATCCGATACGTTTTCAAAAAAAAATGGTAGGGAGGGGGCTGGTTACTCTCCGACTAATTTTGACCCTTAAAAGGATCCTAACACTTTCAATTTTCAGTCGAATGAGCGCCCTCTAAAGTTTATACAATTGCTCCTTCCATATAGACCTTATATGATTTAACTTGCATATCTTACAGCCCTTGCTCTGGGGGCTTAGGCGGGGGTTCAACTCTGGAAGTCTAGCTATTTGACCTTCGGGATATTTTGAAGGAATTGGCTATCTCAAAATTTTGATCGTATGTATCAAACAGTTCGTGGTAACGAACTGTAAGTAAGAAGTGACCCGGCTCAATAGTAACCGAAACTCTAAAAAAAGAATTTTGATACCAATAGATACATCAAAAGAACCGTATTTTTATGCTGATTTCAAATACATAAGTTTCATCAAGTTTAGTCTGACCTATCAATAGTTGAGAAAATTTGCCTGAGAAAATTTGCTTTATTTTTGATAATAGGGGTAAACACACCTTAAAAGTCATGGAATTATGAAAATTGCACTATCAGATTCAGCATATCAGAGAATCTTACTGTAGAAGTTTTAAGCTCCAATCTTCAAAAATATGGAATTTTTTATTTTTTGCCAGAAGAAAGATCACGGATGCATGCTTTTTTTTCCCCCAGAGGTGCGAAAATTTGCCTTATTTTCAGGAAAAGCGGTAAACACCCCCTAAAAGTCATATACCCTTAATGAAAATCACACCACCAGGTTCAGTGTATCAGAGAGCCCTACTGTAGAGGTTTCAAGCTAATATCTGCAAAAATGTGGAATTTTGTATTTTTTTGGGCCAGAGGTATTTTTTTTAAAAGACGTATCATTGATGCGTCTTTATTTGTTTTCTTGTTGTTGATTTTTTTTTCCAAGGGGTAATCGTATCCAACCAGTGGTCCTAGAACATCGCGGGAAGGCTCATTCGAACGGAAATTAAAAGTTTTAGTGCTCTTTTTAAGTGAAAAAAAAATTAAGGGCAACTAGGCACTCTCCCACGCTCATTTTTTCCCAAAGTCACCCGATCAAAATATTGAGATAGCCGTTTTGTTTAGCATGGTCGAAAATGTAATAACTATGACTTTGAGGATGACTGAATCCCTCACAGTCCCCGATGGAAGGGCTGCAAGCTGTGAACTTTGCCCAATGTTTACATATAGTATTGGTTATTGGGAAGTATAAAGACGTTTCCAGGGGGATTTTTTCTGGTAGTGGGGGGGCGGAGTGGACTGGGGGTTACGTGAGAGGTTCTTTCCATGGAGGAAGTTTTCATGGGGGAAGGAACATTGCTATGAAGGGGGCACCGGATTTCCCAGCATTATTTTAAAAAACAATCAGAAATTAAATAAAAAAACAAGTTTTCTACTGAAAAACTTTCCAACTGAAAACTTTTCAACATCAAAACTTAAAAAGAACAGAAACTACTACGCTTATGATTGGGTTCGTCACCTAGTCAATACCTCGCTCTTTACGCTAACGTTTTTTTTTGGTACTTTCATGAGAAATATTTATTCTAATTAACGGCCATTGTAATTAAGAGGTCATTCTTAAAGAATTAGAAAAAAAATCGAACCTTAGCGGAAAGAGCGAGGTCTTGACTAAAGGGCTAACCTCCTAATATACGTAATAAAAATATACGAATATAGAAGTTCGTTACGTAAGTTAATTCGTAAGTTAGGCATATTTATTACTAATAAAAACGTTCATAAATAAAATTAAACAACTTTCGAGAAAGCCATTTAGCCAAAAAAAGTAAAATTAATATGCAAATTGCGTTTTAATTGTTCATGTACGGTGAGCCAAAATCAAAACCTGCATTAATTCAAAAACGTTCAGAAATTAAATAAAAAAAAACTTTAACTGAAAGTAAGGAGCGACATTAAAACTTAAACGAACAGAAATTATTCCGTATATGAAAAGGGCTGTCCCCTTCTCAACACCTCGCTCTTTACGCTAAAGTTTGAGTCTTTCTCACATCTCTTTTTTTTAAAACAAAACAATTAGCGTAAAAAGCTGGGCGTTGAGGTGGGGACAGCCCCTTTCTTATACGGAATAATTTCTGTTCGTTTTAAGTTGTAATGTCGCTCCTCATTTTAAGTTAAAAAAAATTGTTTTTTTTATTTAATTAACGCATAAGAACCTTATTCGTTAACAATGGGCAGACTATACGTTAACAATAGGCAGTTTGCATAACTGACAGTCCTCTTCCCGTGGCTTTGGGGAGGGGTTCAAACTTAGATAGTTATTTGATCTTTGGACTATTTTGAATAAAATAGCTATCTCAAAATCTTGATCGGATACATTTTGGGAATAAGGGCTTGGAGATTTGATGCCCTTCAATCACTTTGGACTCTTAAAAAAGGAACTATAACTATCGATTTCTAATCGAATGAGCTCCTCCAAAGTCCCTACGATCACCTCTTCCATAAAAGCTTTATATGTTAACAATGTTAACAACTTGAATAACTTACTGTCCTTGCCCTCGGGACTTTGGGGGGGGGGGAGTGTCAACCCCGGAAGAATAGTTGTTTTCCCTTTAAACTATTATGAACAAAATGGTTGTCTTAAAATTTTGATATGGATTTATTTGGGGAAAACAGAGCGTGGGGCAGGTTGAAGGCTGGTTGCTCTCCGGTCACTTTTGGCTCTTAAAAAGTGTACTAGAACTATCCATTTCAAATGAATGAACCTCCTCCGAAGTTTATACGACCATTCCTTCTACAAATTATTCATATATTAACAATGAACAACATGCATAACTTACAGTCCTTGTCCCCGGGGCTGTAATGGGTTTTGTCAACCCCAGACGCACAGTTATTTTCCCCTTGAACTAGTTTGGACTATTTTGGACAAATTTTCTATCTCAAAATTTTAATCGGATGTATTTGGGGGGGGGGGGGGAAGGACGCGGGTAGGAGGGGGATGATTACCGTCCGAGACCACTTTTGACTCTTAAAAAGGGTGCTAGAACTTTTTTCCCAATTGAATGAGCCCTCTCCGGAGTTTGCACCACCACTCCTTCCATAAGAAGCTTGCATGTTAACAATGATCGACCTCAAATGAACCTCTTCCGAAATTCTTGCGATCACCCTTTCCACAAGACCGTTATATGTTAACAATAGGCAACTTGCGACCCGGCTCAATAGTAACCGAAACTCCAAAAACGTAATTTTGATACCAATAGATACATCAACAGAATTAGATTTCTATGCTGATTTCAAACATATGAGTTTAATGAAGTTTAGTTATACCCGTCAAAAGTTACCCCTACAAGTAATAGAACCTTAATGAAAATCACACCATCAGATTCAGCGTAACAGAGAACCCTACTTTAGAGGTTTCAAGCTCCTATCTGCAAATATGTGGAATATTGTATTTTTTTTGCCAGAAGAAAGATCACGGATGCGTGTTTAGGCCTATTTTTTTTTTCCAGGGGTAATCATATCGAGTCAGCGGTCCTAGAATATCGCGGGAGGGCTGATCAGGAGGGCTTTCCGAGGGGTAATCGTATCGACCCAGCGGCCCTAGAATATCCCGGGAGGGCTCATTCAAACGGAAATTAACAGTTCTAGTGCCCTTTTTAAGTGACCAAAAAAATAGAGGGCAACTAGGCCCCCTCCCATGCTACTTTTTCACCAAAGTCACCCGATCAAAATTTTGAGATAGCTATTTTGTTCAGTATGGTCGAAAAATAAAATAACTATGTCTTTGAGGATGACTTAATCCCCTACAGTCTCCGGGGAAAGGTCTGCAAGATATGAACTTTGTCAAATGTTTACATATAGTATTGGTTATTGGGAAGTATACAGAGTTTTCAAGGGGATTTTTTCTTGTAGTCGGGGGGATGGGTCGGGGGTTACGTGGGAGGATATCTCCATCGATGAAGTTTTCATGGGGAAAGGGATATTGCTATGAAGGGGGCGCCGGATTTCCCGGCATTATTTTGAAAAACGATCAGAAATTAAATAATAATAAAAAAAATTTGCAACTGAAAGTAAGGAGCAACATCAAAATTTGAAATGAACAGAAATTTTTACGTAAGTGATTGGGTTCGCCCCCTAGTCATGACCTCGCTCTTTGCGCTAATTTTTTTTTTTTTTTTTACTTTCATCAGAGCTATTTATTCTAATTAACGGCATTTGTTATTAAGGGCCATTCTTAAAGAATTGGAACAAATTTGAACTTTAGCGTAAAGAGCGGGGTATTGACTAATGGGCGAACCCCCTAATATATGTAATAGAAATATACGAGTATAGAAGTTCGTTCCGTGAGTTAATTCGTAAGTTACGTCAGAACATAATTTCGAGAAAGCAATTCAGCCAAAAAAAAAGTAAAATTAATGTGGAAATTTCGTTTTAACTATTCATATACGGTGAGCCAAAACTAAAGCTGTATTAATTCAAAAATATTCAGAAATTAAAAAAACTAGTTTTTTAAACTGAAAGTAAGGAACGACATTAAAACTTAAAACGAACAGAAATTATTGCGTATATGAAAGGGGCTGTTCCCTCCTCAACGCCTCGCTATTTACGCTAAATTTTGATTCTGTCTCAAACTTTATTTTTTAAAACAATAATAAATATTAGTGTAAAGAGCGAGGCGTTGTGGAGGGGACAGCCCCTTTCATATACGGAATAATTTCTTTTAGTTTTAAGTTTTAATGTCGCTCCTTACTTTCAGTTAAAGAAAAACTTGTTTTTTTTATTTAATTTCCTCTAATAAATTAACTGAGGTAACGAAGCTTTAAAGTAAATGCCTATATTATACATTTATCTGAATGAATTACGTACATCTTTAAGGAAAAACGCACCATCGCGTGCCATTGATTCTTCTGAAACTGCAAAGCTTAGAATATAATTTTTTGATAATTTGAAATCGATTGCTAATCTCAAAATTATCACTGGATTTGACTTTTGGGCATTATTTGGCCCAAATTGTTCATTTATAGTACAAAACGGTAAAACACGCCACTTTGATGTGGCCAAATCTATTAATCTATCTAAAAAGAGCACGATAAATCTCAATTTCTCTAAGAATGAGTCTTTGTCCGACTTTCTAGGGCCATGATTTTAATATACTTACTCCTAGGAAAAAATGGCAACAGCAAAAAACAAGCAGGCTAAATACCCATATTTTTTTTTCTCAGAAAAACTACAATTCTTAAAACAAAATTCTTAGAAAGTTACCAAGAACTGTTTGATAATGGCTAATAATTTAAAAATGATTGGTGCATCAACATATTTCTATATTTATAAAGCTAGTTGCTAGTAGACAAAAATGTAGTATAATGCACATATAATTTAGATATACAAAAAATAATTATAAAGTCATAAAAGAATTAGCTTTAGAAATCGCAAAATGTTCAGTAAATATGCCTAATAAGCAACCCCCCCCCCCCAAAAAAAAAAAAACTGAAAGAAGATTTATGATGAATAACCATTTTTATCTTTCGATTCAGTGCGAAGTAAACGGTTAGTAGCATGTAAAGCTGTTGTTTCTGGTTGTTGTTTGGTTTTCCTTGAGCTACATCAATTAAGGAGTTTGCCCCCGAAACCACATGCAAAATAAAGCTTTATACCACCAGAAAATTAAATTTAAAAGAACAAATTTTCTGTCTATTATTCTTCTATTTTTTTATGGTTAAATGAATGAATGAATCTGTTTTATTCGGCGAATTTCGATCTAAAAAGGAGGTTACGCCCTATGCCTCTGTACAGATGACTATAATGAATCGAATACTTACTTAAATTGTAAAAGCATTTTCTGGATCAGCTAATTGATCTAAATTAATTGATTTAATGAAGAGACATTAAAATCGACTCTACCACCCAGGCTGATTTTAAGAAGCTTTTTTGAGATATTTGAAAATTTGGGTATAAAACAGTCATTTTATGAAAGAAAATTCAAGGGTGTGTTTTTCTTAAGTAACAAAATGAATGGTGTCGAAGAATGGTGCAACTAGACCCCGGCGCCGCGCCGATGAGGGAAGACCGGCGGCGGCGGGGCCAAAAACAACACGCTGTGCCGCTGGTAAGACGCCGGTGGTATGCCACCGGTAAGATGTCAGCGGCGTGCCGCCAGCGCGATCAATGTTGACCGCAAACATTAATTTTTCATCAGTCTTTCTCAAATCACAGCTTAAAGTTACAACAGATTCGAGCCAATTCATAAGTTCAAAAATTCACATTCGCTGGCTGGAAACTGGTCTTCTCCGTTATTCATTAAGAGAAGTAGAACCCTGGCAGACATAAAACTGACTTGCCGTTTCAAAACCCTCGCAGAATACAAGTAGCTGAAGCATATCTTAAATATGTCTTCTCAACATTTCCAATTTTAAAAATTAGTAGTTTTTTTCATCAAGTGATGCTGCATACAAAATTTCAAATACCGTATCACAAAATTCGTCAGTTATCTGGGTAAAAATTTTGAATATAACTTTGAACTTAGAAGCTTAATTTTTTCCTAATGCCCTTTTCCTATATCTGTTTTGTCACATTTAAAACAGTTGAAATGGGCGACTTTGATATCTTTTGTTTTTTTTTTTTTTGCTCTTTTGGATTCCTAAGAATGCTTATTTTATTAAAAAACTGTTTTTAATAAAAATTTAAAAAAATACATTTTAAAGTTTTTTTTTGGCTTCTTTATAGAATATATGTCATGTAGGCTAAGGCTGAACTGCTGCTTTTTTTCGCTGTTGGCTGCTCTTTTGGATATTATTCATTTTTTTTTAGGGGGGGGGATTCATTCCAAATTATAAACTGATAAATACCTAATATCAGTCAAATTATAAACTGTATCTAAAAGGAGTAAATTTATCAAATTGAAAAATACATGATGAACACTTCACATGAGGACACTTCAATTACAATGACACAAAAAACACTTAATAGTTTATTCGCTATGAAGAAAAATGAAGTGCCAGCTATTTTCTTAGGTAAAAAATGAAAAGCTCATCCGTTTACGTGTAATTAAATGAAATAATATGCAGACTGAAGTAGCTCCAGGAAGATGTTGAAATGTTCATCCTAGTTCGCCACTTTTAATCCAAGCAAAATGTTAGGACACTTAGTATCAGTTATTGAGTTTAAGCTTTGATTTCCAAATGCTCACAAGAATTAACAAATTTAAGAAAGTCGCAACAATAAGTCACCTGTGGTCAAAATACTTAGACTCCTCGTTGATCCCCACCCAGGCTCAAAGCTTTTGCTATGGTCATTTCCATGGAAATCTCCAAAGAATTTCTTTTTAAAATAGCTTTCAAGCATAGTTAGGGGTATTTAGACTTTTTTGCTTTTCTTCAAAGCCTTGAAAAAAGTGTTATAATATTCCAAATGTTACATTTGTGCATATTTTTGGTAATCATTTGTGGGGCGATCGAATTTTCTAAACCACGGTAGATACGTAAGAACGTTGCAACATCTAGTACCCTGAGGTCATAAGACTGTCAAAGACTCCTCCTTGAACCTCCAAAATTGAAAACTTTTATTATGACCTGAGTAGAAAGGAGGGTGCTACTCCGAGCGGGAGTCCATATATGGGCATAGAGTCCCTAGGGAGATGGTTTTCTCACTGAGAATAAAAAAACTGAATTTTTCTCACTTGAAAAAACAGGAATTTTCTCACTTTTATGGATGTTTCTTTGACGGTTATGTGTGTTGGTCAATTTATTTGATGTTTTTCATGGATGTCAACAGAAATTTATGTCTGTTTTATGGTTTTTGTCAGTGAGAATGAAAAAACAGGAATTTTTCTCACTTTTATGGATGTTTCTTGGACGGTTATGTGTCTTGGTCAATTTATTTGATGTTTTTCATGGATGTCAACATCAATTTATGTCTGTTTTATGGTTTTTGTCAGTGAGAATGGAAAAACAGGAATTTTTTAAATTTGATGGATGTTTTCTGGATTATTGAGTCTAATGGGGAACAGGGTCAATGACACTTCGTTCAAGATCAATTGATTTGTTTTTGTTGTTTTGGTCAAGTGCACGCTCGGGGCGAATGTTAAGATCCAGGAATAGGAAACAGGATCACGTGTTTCCTTCTCAGCCAATCAGAGACTCGGATACATCCCCCTTCTCAGCCAATCAGAGAGTCGCCATTCAGCGAGTCGGCTACATATTAGCGGCGGAGGGAATATGAGGAAGGATTTTTGGTATAGTTTTATTAGTCTGTGAATAGAATTCAAAGGAGTGAGAAGAACAGTTTTGACTTTACTCATTTGGATATATATATTTGTGCTGATGATGAGTGGAATGTTTACCCTCTTAGAAGTTGATAGTGGAGTTGATGGCAATAATACAAGAGCACCAAACATTGCAGTGGGAATCACACAAGGATCATGGCTTTGTCTGGAATGGGATGAAGCATATGCAATATATGTGATATCCTTGAGAAAATTTAAAATGGAAGATCAATTATGTTTCGCTGCTAAAGTTGATATAGCACATTTGAATAGACTTCAAAGTGCTTTAAGTGCATTGGTGAAACATATCGAAGACAATAAACTGTATCGCTAATTGTACATGCTTAGTATTATTGTTGTTGTTGTAATTATTCAATAAAATTGTTTCGAAATCGAAAATGTTCCCTTTCTTTTCTGGTCAGGGCTAACGAATCAGGGTCAGTCTAGAGTCAGCAGTCAGAATGAAAGGATTGAAAAATGAATAAATTTGAGAAAGAGAGAATTAGATCAAATCTAGTATTTATGGAAAAACATTTGATTTTGGATGATGATTTTCTCGAGTTATCTCTTCAACACAGGATACTCTCTCGTCATGGAACACTTGACAATATAAAGAGGACTGATTCTCCCCCATTGGACTATTGTATGAAACTTTTAAGATGTGACTCAAATGCTTATACTTTTTTTATTGATATATTAATTGGAACAAAGCAGAATCATATCGTGGATATACTTTTGGAAACATTGCCAATGGATTCAATGTAGATGCCTCCTCCTTCAAAAGAGGTGACGTCACAGAGCTACTCCTCTCCCCATTCCTCCACCTTGAATTTATCCATCGGCAGGGACGATCAGTTTTGTTTTAGCTGTGAGAGAGTTGACATCGGAAACCGAAAAAATGTTCTATACATGTCCATTGTGCATGTACACTCTTGGCAGTTGGACTCAATGTGAGATTTTAAATTATTGATGATTATAGTGAAAAGTGTAAATTATGTAATTCTTGTAAATTACATAGAGGCTATGCAGTACAAATTAAAGGATGTAATTCATGTCTTGAGGAGGTGTGTGACTCTCACCCTAGAGGGCACCTGTGCTCTAATTGTCACTATGGTAAATGTGATCAGTGGGAGAATACTTACCCCGCTATGATTGGAAAGAATCCGAAACGTGATTTTGCTCTAATTGTCACTATGGTAAATGTGATCAGTGGGAGAATACTTACCCCGGTATAATTGGAAAGAATCCGAAACGTGATTTTAGTTTATTTCTACGAGATTGGTATCGTCGTGGATTTAAATTATTCTGGGAAGAGGAATCTGGTCTACGATTCAACTATTGGGGTAACAAGACAATTTGGTTTCTACGTCATCGTTGTGACGACACTGCCTATTATGACTATTAACCAAGTGATTTTTATTTGGCAGTTACCGAATGTGATTCGCCATTTGAAAACACTGTATATGATATTGCTTCAAATAGACAGATTGAAATTTGTGAATTTCATAATATGAATGCAAATAGTATCATTGACTATACAAAGAGATATGAAAAGAGTGAAGTTACATTGTACTTTAGAAAATGTGACCCTGACTTTGCAGTCAATTAAGATCAATATATAGTGAATACAAATGATTTACCGGCATTAGTGGTTCACGACAGCTACTTATACACCGATGAAGAAATCTAAAGTGAAGATTTAAAGACATTGTTGTATATATATATATATATATATATATATATATATATATATATATATATATATATATATATATATATATATATATATATATACATTTTATTAATAAACAAATTCACAAACATTTCTTAAGTGCTTTACTTTTAGGGCACTGAAATCAATACTATATAGGTCTGAGAGGATATTTTCCACTAGAAAGTCATTCAGACGAGGATTGTCACCATAAATATGGAGAAAATGCTTGTAAGTATAGACGCGGAATTGGAACACAAAATATAGTAGTGCATGGAAGCCACAGCTTTTAGTCGTTAGATCCTGCACCCTCTTCCAATTTTGAATAATAGTTTTCCCACTACTCTCAATATAGTTGCTGATGTGGGGTGTGTAAAATATATAGGGTAGACCAAGAGGATCAAAAAATTCAATCGTCTTAATTGTTTGAAAGATGCACAGCCAATGACCCGTCAGCACAGTCGATGGACTGCTATTAACAATAATTAAGGTATTGTTGACACTTCGAATTTTTCCAAGAAAGTCCGAGGGTAGACAATAGGATTTGTACTGGGACATGCAGGGGTCCATATTAAATACATTGATTATTTGACTGGTGTTCATGGCATCAAGTCTAGCAGAACACTGCCTTCGGGAGTGATTTCCCAATAGGTTTCATATTGATTTAGTGAGATTAGTGCAATATTCTCAGCCAATGGATTGGCAAATGTACACTCTAAACGTACGCTCCTCTTACGTACTATACTCATTTCCTGTGTGCCAGACAAATCCAATACAACTATGACCCTTGTTTTAGCGAACGTATTTTCGGTTATACCATTTTCAAATAGTTGAGAGTCATGGTCTAGGGTTTGCATGGTCAACTCATACAACGTTCTATAGGATTTATTAAAAGATAGATTGTAGAGTGGGATGCCGTTTACTTTGCACACAAGAGATGTAAGTCCAAACAACTCGAATTTATGTGGATATTCAGTCCACGATCCTAATGCACTGGCTCTTTTTAAAAATGCCAATGTAAGTTTTGACGAATTTTCGTCAGTGAGTAAGGATGTTTCGACGTCGGCGCATGAACGAACTGCACTATGAAGCTTATTCGCCATTAGATAAGAACATGTTAGTAAAATGGTAGTCGCATAGAATCTTCACTCTTCCCAGGCCAGAGCAACGGTGCTCATAACCTGTTGTTTGCGTACAAGAAGTATTGCCGAGGTGAGGGAGAGACTTACATCAGGATTGGTAGCAAGTTCTTTTCTCAATATGAAATTGGATGGTGCAAGCGTCAATTTTATATACACTTTAACATTGGGCGGCAGCCATTGGGGTATATTAAATATTTCATGATATATTTTTTCAACTAGATGTAATTCACTAGTTGTAGCATTTTTAAGTGCATCTTTACTATCAGTATTAGTAATATACTTATATCCACTGGATGTGCCTCTAAATTCCTTGTACGACTTGGGTTTCTTCAATAGGAATTGCTTATAGCTCGAATAATTTGAGAGATTGTTGCTTGTGATCAACAGTGTGTCATTGATGTAGATACTGATTGGACGAAATAGATTATGTAATATACAATTTTCATAGGATATTCCATCGGCTCGAACTGCCAATGTTTTATTGGATTACTGGACTCCGATTTGCAAATCTATAAATGTTGAAGACATGTCCATAAAGTAGTCTTCATTGGAATAAATTTGAAAGTGGATATTATCGGAGAGGGGTTGTTGTGGATAAAATTGTTCATAGTATCCATACTTGACGCTCACATCAACATTTTCAGCATTGAATAGATTCAATGAGGCGGTGATTGAAGGTTGAGAATCCTTATGCGGTAGTTAGCACATCTTAGGAGAAGAAATCTAGTTTCGATCTAACAATTTTCTTCCTGGGGCTTCTTCTTCTGTTTACACTAAGTGTCAGATTTTTCCTTCGTTTTTTTGACAAGAGGGGTGATGTCTTTCGTTTCCGACCTGAGTGGAGACTGATGAGTGATGCATTGTTTCTTGACCTTTTTAAACCTTTACCATTTTGTTTTAATCTCTCGCCAAGGGTTCGCGCACTGAACCTAAGATTTTCCGTAGCACTTTTTTTTAAATCCTTGCCAGAGCCCCATTCGTATAGTGTAGAGGATGCAAAATCTGTCGCAGCCGGTACAAGATATTTTCTAGCCAGTGGTAGTGAAGAGCGAAACAGCTTAGCGAACCAACTACCAAGACCGTAGCCAGACATTGACGAGCGACCTCTGTAATAGTCCATTCCATTGCCCTGTTGTCTTGAGCCAAGAGTATTAACATAGCAGTCAATATCAGGACAAGTGAATACCACTTTTCTATTAGACATCTTGTTGTTGAACGATGGGATGAAAATGGCAAGTAATCACAGCCAAACCTTTTGAAATTGCTAGGGGATCACCCAATTCAGTTCTTAGTGTTAACTGACAGAGTTCCAAATAGGAAGTGTTTACGGGAATATATTGAAGATGCTTTATATTGCAGTGGTGAATATGTTCTTGATTGGTTTTTCGTTCAAGAACTCTTAGGAGGGGAACATTTGAATTGCCAACCCGAGATGCTTCCACAAATGAGTTGTAGAGAAATATAAAAGTGTCTGTGGAGAAGGCAGGTGGATAGTCAGAGAAAATTAAATTAGTGTTTCCGGCACTTTTGCCATTGATTATATTGAGCTTAAAGCCCAGAGGATCCTTTAGGCTATCATTGAGAATAACCTTCTCACTGGCAATAGGTGAACTAATGTAGATCTTACCCTCCTCCTTTGAATAGTTGAAATGAAAAGCTCCCTTTTTACGAGCGGAAATTCTTTTATTAATAGAACGACATAAATCATTCATAAAGGTGAGTTCCTCGTAGGGTAATTCAATATATGGATAATCCGTCCAATTGATTTTTGAATTTGTTCTTGATCACCTGAGGATGGTGGCGGCCAATTATTGGGTGTAATTTTTATTTCATATTTACGATCTTTTCTCAGTATGCCATAAGTTATTTTTGAGAATACAGTCGACAAGAGCTACTTCATACTTTCCGTTGTCTTCGAATTTGATGGCGGGGGAGAGTTTCGTCCAAAAATCACTTGTTCTATTCAAGTCATTGTAGAGAGGATCAGAAACATTGGACATGAAAGTCACATAGAAATCATTGGGCATTGTTAATATCTTCAGCACTGACCCAAGAATCAAAATCTGAGTTGCATCCTAGCCATCGACTAAGCAACTGTTTCTTGCCCCTACGAGTACGACTCTTTAATATCATTTCAATTTGATAAATTTCACTAGTGTTTCTAACTTTTTGCAGTTCATATTCATAAAAACCGCCGAGAATCTCGTCATCTTTGGTGTCTCGCAGTCGATATGTCGTGGGTTCGGTGTCCAGTATTTTGGACACTTTAAAAAGTTCGGTGCTCCATAAATAATTCCCCTTTTCAAAAATATTGGTGGTTCTATTAATTCGAACAGTATAACCAACATTGAATTTTTTCTTCACATTTTTTTTTCTTTTTCACCATTGGAATATTGCTTTAGAAAAGCATCAAATGTATTTTCATTGCAGTGAACATCCCGAGGGCTTGAGTTGGACAGAGATCGATGAGGTCGATGGTTGTATATCAGCATGATTTTATCTAAATCATGAATAAAAGCCGGTGTATTTTTCAGTGTACAATATCTTGAAATTAATAGACGAATCGTTCTTATTAATCTTTCAGCCAATGCAGCCTTTATCGGGCTGTGACTATGATAAAGTGTTGTATTATATTTCAATAGAATCTTTTGCACATGGGGATTAACAAATATCACTGCCACGATCCGATTGAATTTTTCTATACGAATCCTGTTCAAGAATACTTTCAATGGCCCGAGCAACTTCAATACCTCTCTTTGATTGTAATGGGATAGCATAGGCAAAGCTACTAAAGATACTGATTGCCACTAGAATATATTTGTAGGGTGCATTGTGATGCCGTTGAACTGTATCTAAAGTTAAAAGATCAGTTTGCATTATATGCAGAGGGAAAAAGGCTTTAGTTTGTGGATATTGTTTGCTGCGAAGCCTGTGATTCCGATGTAGTGTGTAACTCGGTTCGTTCTCTAGATACTCTTTTGCTTTTTCAAATGTGGTGCCGGAGACAACTTTAGAAAGCGTTTTTGGAGAACTTAAACTTCCCGCTTCACCAATATTTTCATAGACACCTTTCAGAACTTCATCCATTTTGAACGCAAACACGTAGTGGATTGTCTACTCCCCTTTTGCACACTGGAGGATGAATCAATTCGTCTTCGCTTTTGACTAGCAGATGCAGATGTTGTAAAAACATTGCTGCTGCTGCTAGTATTTTCAAATATTGAATCTTCTTCTTTTTTAAATGGTGTTGGTGTTGTTGGAGGACTATATTCTTTTAGTTTCTTTAGAATTTGCTTCTTGTCAATAAGACTTTTGGGGAAGTTTGATACACTTAGAAAGGTGTATAGATTATTGTCAGAGGATAAAAGTCCTTTACGATTCGTTACTATATCACAAATTAAATCAACTAGATTATAACTTTCTCCCTGAATTATAATTCGTTTCCTTTTGCTGTCGAATTGAAATTGTTCCCCAGTTTCCACCATGAGATAAGATAATACCCTTTTACTCTTTTCACGATAGGTCAGTGGCAATAGGTTTCCAATTTTCAATAAAATTGAATTAAAGTCTTTCTCCTTTGATTGCACTGCTGCTGCTGCAGAATCTCGAGGAGATTTTTCATGTTTAGAAGGGTCGGTAACAGTGCCAATGGTGGGTCTCTCAGAATAAGTTTTATGATTGTCCACACGTCGCAATGCATCTTGAAGTAAAAGCAGTTTTTTGTCATCGGCAATATTCTCATCATTAATGAATTTGTTTAGATTGTCTTAAAAATGTTCGACGGGTGAGAGGACAAGTTCAAATGGTGTCAATTTATAGGGTTTAGCCATTCTATCTCTAGAGAAACCTGTTTACAAGTCCTGCAATTATTGGCAGCAAAAGTGTGAAAAAGCTACCGCCTGCTTGAAGGAGCCGTTTTAATTTAAAATTTTTTCCCTTGTTTTTACAAACCAACGCACGTACATTGGAAACATGTTTCTTTGTCTGTTGTCTAACACCTTATGGCAGTTGAACAATTCCCTCAGTTAAATTTAAAAAAAGTTCAGATATTAGATTAATGAAATCATTTTCAACACCATGTTTGAGTACGGCCTTCCTAAGCAAGGATTTTGAAGTGCTTCAAACGGAAAATAAATGCCGTTGTTCGTGTAGTTTCTTCAGTGTCATAACGCCAACTAATAGTCTTTTCTACTGTTCACCGGAAGATATACTGTAATTTTATTGTCGAAAATGTCGGTGACTACACGTAGCTCCTGGGGTGTGCTCTGATTAAGATCCAGCAAAATGTAACCGTAGGGTTTATTAGTCGCCTGAGTGTACGCTGACAACAGAAATTTTGAGGCGCCGGGATATATCTGTTTATTGAGAGTTATGAGCGAGCTAAAATCACGAACAACTCGATAGATAATATAGATAGTGCAATTCAAAGCAAGGGTTCGCATACATTTGCTCTGATGAAACAGATTGTGTAGAACAAGGGTTATGGAAATGTGTTCATGATGGGAGTGAACAGTGAACAGTTTTAGCATTTCCTGTGAGAACTGTTCAATAGATTCAGACAAATTATCAATAATCAGCCTCGAATTCGATTCAATATTATTGAAAAAATCAAGTCCCCGTATGAATTGTATTGGTATGGTTGTGACAATAGCTTTTATTTGATCATAGGACTCCTGCCAAATACTATAGCAATAGTAGATTTTCTTCGATTTTTCCAAAAACATTTTCTGACAATTTTGAATTATTTTAGCTAAAAGCGTTGTTTTCCCCGACATTGAGGGACCACACAGAAACGATCTGAAGGGTGTTTTAAATTGATACATGCTGCTGCTGCTGTTGACAACAGTCGGACTACAACTAACAGTAAATCATACATGTCCAATGAATAAGTAGTAGTAGTAATAATTTTCCCATAGATCTATCTAGTACGTTAACAAGAACAACAAAAAAACAATATTTCATGGCAGCATTTATTTCGGCTACATGAAAACGTCTATTTGTTCAACATGAACAACGATTAGAATAACATTTTATGTACAACAAGAAAAAAATTTTGTCCATCAACAGCAATAACACTTTTTTGTACAACAATTATTGTCTTTAAACACTTTTTGTCCAGCAAGAACACTTTATGTACATTAGTACACACACAGTAGCACACTATTTGTACAACAGCACTTGAAAACAACAAAAAAAATCACTTGGAACATGAATTTTAAAATTGACAGAACAGTTGAACATTATGAATTTAAAAGGGGGACACCCCCATCCCTCCGGGGCCGTGGGGCCGAAGGCCGGCTACGGGCGGGACCCCCCATGGGCGAAAAAACAGTACAATAGTTGTCGTCACTGCTACTGCTACAGGTTAGTGGTTGAGTTAGTTGGGTTAAGGTGGTAAGTTAATTTATGAACGGGTTGGTGGTGGTTAGTTAATTTATGAACGGGTTGGTGGTGGTGGTGGTTAGTGGTTGGGTTAGTTGGTTAGTCAGGTTAGGTTAATTTATCCCGACCAAGTTGATTGCGATAGTCTATGCATTCAACTCGGTCTGAAATACGGTAGTGGCCGTGAGGCAGGCCACTCACACCAGTCTCGAGCACATAAACTTTGTCGGGCATAAATTACATTGCATTTTTTCCACTCTCACAGTATAATTTCTACACTGTAGAGAGTGAATTGCAAGCACTTGTGCTCTCGGCACTAGGCTACTTTCTAAACAGTCTTTGTACATGCTCATGTTGAAATTGCTCTTTACAAAATGTGTAGTCACCCCTTTACACGCCTTCTGTTCATCCCCATTATGAGTTTCAACTCAATAAACTTTAGGGGCCTAGAACATCCTTCTTGATATCAAATTGCTCCCTGTCTCTTATTTTAACATTAATAGTTCGCTGGCGGCTTGACGTTTCCCCAACTCGTGGTAGAGAGACGGATTCCAGTTCATGAGATCTATCTG
Source organism: Artemia sp. Qi Xiang Cuo (assembly GCF_049724085.1). Lineage (NCBI taxonomy): Eukaryota > Metazoa > Arthropoda > Branchiopoda > Anostraca > Artemiidae > Artemia > Artemia sp. Qi Xiang Cuo. The sequence goes on along the minus strand of NC_142802.1, from coordinate 74,219,633 downwards.
TAAGATGATGCGTTCCACCTTTTTTAAATAACCCAAGATCTTCGGTCCCTTTTACCTTTAACAGCAGAGAATCTGTATCCCCATAGTAAATTTGAGCCTCCCCCGCCCGTGGACTTTGCACCTTGCACACATTGTAAAAAAACGACAACATGAGCTTTTTTGATATTTCTAGTACTGAACTACTGCCTGATATATTCTAGGTAAGTACAACATTTCGCTTTGGCTAGGGTAGTAGAGCTGTGCCAGTCTCTATGCTCTTGAACGATGTAAAATAGGGGTCAGCAATAAGTTGTGCACCCTCTAGAGGGTCAGTCACAACATCGCACTGAGATCTATTACGTACGCTTTCACACATTTTGCCAAACGCTGAATTTAGAATGAGTTTGTAAATTTCCTTCTCTACCTTGGAGTTTGCCCTAGAGCGTTTATCGACAAAAGTGTCGATAAACGTCTTAAATATGGTAGCTGATTGAACTGTAAGACCTTATGTATTTTGGTGATTTTGAGGCCATTGTTCACCATCCAGTGCAAAAGCACGTGGTGAACAACGATATTCTCCTTAGGGTCCAAATCAGCAATCAGTTTTTGCTTAGAGGGAGTCCAGTGCATCCCCATATCCTCAACCAATGATCGATTGTAGGGGCTCAATGAGTCCCTGCTCATGGGTCGATTGATACAGGGAAAAACAAAATCTTTGACGGAATTGTGGAGTGCTAGAGGAATGTGCCTGTCAATTTCAAAGATCCATCCTTGTGGTCCATTGTCCTTGACGGTGGTAATGTCGGGGAACTCACAAGGATTCTCAAGCCCTTCATAGTTCCCACACGGCAAAGAGTACTGAGACATTGCCAAGGGGTACAATGAGTTTATGTCCAAGATTACTGCATTTGACTTTGCACCGGTGCTGTTTTGTCCGCTCGGATCGGTTGACAAGACGCGGTCACCATGAAAAACATACCCACCCCTCATTGAACACTCTACAAAAAGGTGCTGATCTACATCTGTGATTAGGCCTATTTCCTCCCTACTAATTTTTAAAATCATAATTTTTTAAAATGATAATTTTTAATATCACCAAATATGGTGTGGAAAAATAGTAGCCTATATCTAACCCAAACTCTGAATAGATTTGGTCTGTGTTCTTACAGACTATATCTAACAGAGTTAAAACGTCTCTGGCCAAGTACAGTCTACAATAATCCCACCCATTTTTACAATTCCCCTTAGACCACACCTTCTTGGCAAACTCATAGTCCTCGGCTGTGCATTCATTGCTGGTCAGTGAATTGTAAAAAGTTTCAATTCGAGGTATTTTCACCTCTCTCAAGCGAGTTCGAGAACAGTATTAATTATATGCGTATACACCTTTGCAGGCCCATAGATCATACATTTCACTGTCTGGAACGGGCTATTACAGTAAAAGAAAGCTATGAAAATTGTCACTTTTCTGCAATTGAATCAATTGACTCACTGTCTTGGGAAAAAAACTAAAGGAATCTAAAAAACCTGATTTTATTCCTACACGTATGCCCATTATTTACTACCTGCCATTTCAGCTCGAGAAGCAACAACTTCTCGGCCGATTTGGGAATAATGTTATAGGTAAATGAACTGTTTACCCATGGACTGTCTCCTCCCCTCCCTCCCTGTGCATACGTGCCAGTGCCAGTAAAATAAATTTTAAGTCGTAATTTGAGTTGTGGATAGAAACTCGGAAAAAAACTGTTTGCTAACATTTAAGTTACACGATTGATGTGCAACCCCTATAAAATTACTACCCCCAGAAGAGATTTCCTGCCACAAGTGATTATGGTCTCTGACTCCCCCCCCTCTTTTCCCTTTAGTCCCCTTCGCCACCTTTACAAACTCCCCCTTACAAACCCAACATATTTTTTGATTTTTAATCGCGAGACGATCCTCTGCAGACAAAACCATTGGATAATGGGTATTTCTCAAACGAGAAATAGCGCCATTAGCTGTGCTAATTAGTTTAGTCAGTGCCTTGACCATGCACTCCTCCTCATCCAACGTTTCTACTATTTCTAACAACCGCATGGTGTTAGAACTGTCTCTTTGCGCATGAGCATAGGACACTGCAATAGCTTGATGTTCTTTGATTCGGTTTGGAAATCGAGGATCGTACACCACTACCAGCTTAGCTTCACAATCCAAGGATATTTTGTTGCACAGGAGGAGGGTGTTTTGAAAAATGTCGAAGCGTAAAATGGCCCTATCCCCTGAAACCGTTTTCAGTGTCTGATAGCCATGCCGTCTACAATGCTTCATATGATCCCGTAGTTTTATATCACTAAGAAATTGTGACAGGCATGTTGGACATTAGAAAAGTTCCCCCTATTCTTACCACCCCCCCAGAACTCTACTGATGTCTTTGATCGGGTTAAAATGGTAAATTGAATTGGCAAAGTCACTAGATGGTGGTGTATACAACAACCAAACCCAGTGTTTGACTAATTCAATTGACGGGCCCCTTACTGGGAAAACCACCCCCTTCTTTTTTAAACGAACCCCATCTTCAAATTCAGTTTCATACTGAACCACAGTAACGCCGATATTTAAATGGGCATTAGCCCTTTTAAAAATATCAATAGATCTTAGCGTCACTGGGTATTTTTTTTCTAAACAAGAGAAATCGACAATGGGGAAATTGGACCCGTCCTTCCCATGTACAGCCCAATCGTCTAAATTCGTCTTGGTAGCGTCACGTGCTAGAGGCTCGAATGCTGATATGAGGAAAGCATACATGAAACATTTTTGACCTGTTTCAAAACAAATCCGCTGGACACCTTGACAACCTTCTAGATCTGGATTATAATTTAAAACTATACCCTCATCCCTATGTCCCCCTCTTAAAATAAAATCTTTCATAAATTTACAAATATTAACGCTTAAATTTTTAATAAATAAAACTACAGAAACACTACCGTTTTCGTTAAAGTTCTCGAGATGCGCTATAATATGACCTACCCACTCCGAAAAAACACCCTCAAAATTTTCTAAATTTGTATAAGTCACGCGCATCTCGGAGTGTATATAATGATAATAAACTTCACTTTTCCCCTCATTTAAATAAAACATCTTTAAAACAGTTGAAACCTTAATTGAATCCCTCCCCCACAATTGAATTTGGTTCTCCAGCAGTGCACGAATTTTATCTACATAGTCATGCACAATTTCTACGGGATCAAACAGAAATTTTCCCCCCATAAGTGAATTAAACGGGTCCCCAAAAGTCGCAGTGTAGACAACTATTGCATTTAAAATTGTGTTGGACAGCTGAAAGTCTGGAAAGGTTGTAAATTGGACATTACCCCCCTCCCCCTCTTGTATATCATCAACACTCCCTCCCCCGCACTGTTCAACAAGAGGGCTGTGCGAATGCTCCACTTCAGTTGTTTGAAGTGGATTCGTTAGGGTATCGGAGGCTGGAGGAGGAGGGTTCCCCGTTAATTCATTTGTAAAATCGTCCAAAAGCTGTAGTGTATTTTGACTCAAGTCTCCCTGCTCAACTGTGCTATTATCTACATTAAAAAAAAATCATTTAAAAAATTATCAATATTATCAGGTATTTGCTCATTAACGATACCACTCCATGGTGAATTGTTGGGGGACTCCACGTGTGCCTCCTCTCCTCCAACTGATGATGATGGTGACAAGGAATATGGTACCAATGGTCCAATCTATAAATGAAAAATAGCTTATTTTCAATGTGTTCAAATCACCCATACTGTTTTTACAATTTGGATTATTATTTAGATATTATTTAAAACGCGCTTAATAGTAGTAGTAGCAGTATGCACATAGTAGCATTTGGTTAATTCAACTGAAAGAAAATCCAACTTAACATAAGATATTTACAATCTAAAACGCCGCTTTACATAGAATTGACAATTTAATTTTGTTCAAACAACTCCCCTCCCAATTTCCACTATTTAATGCTCCCCACCCCGAGCCGGCCCAGCGGGCCACCGCAGCGCCTCCCGCAGCACTTTCGCGCAGCGCTTTCCCGCAGCGCTTCCCGTGGCGCTTCCCCCGGCGCTTCCCTCGGTGCTTCTCGGGCCCACCGGCGCTTCCCAACCGCCACCGTGGCTCCCAGCCGTTTACATAATGTCCTAAAAAAAAATATTGTTAGACCATAAGTCGTTTCTCTCTCTCTAATTCCCTACACTGGGATGTCTAGGACTCATTGGCTTAATTATTGTAAGCCGCGTATGTTATGTTCCATGCGTATTCTCAGGAAAACACTACAATTAAATGGGATACCGTTAACTCTTATTGCCAATGCTAAGCCCCTAAATTCTTGGCAAGTTGAAAGCTGTCAAAAATATTACGCAAATTAGAATCCATATGTGCAATGAGATAAATGGGATAATCTCTGTCCTTCCCCTAAAACTATAATATTCAATTGTGAAAAATAGCATTTTGAGTTTCATAGTGGAGAGAGATAGAAGTAAACTAGAAATTACCTAAAAATATTATTATGAGATATCGAAGAGATAGCAACAGTGGGGGGGGGGGAGAGAGAAAATAGCAAAGATTAGAAAAAAAGAGTGGTTTCTTTTGACAAGCAAGCAAAAAAATTACATTATATTTAGATATCTCTGAGGGAGGGAGGGGGGAGCAGAGAAATTTAAAACAATGGTTGGGGGCGAGGGGTTAATATTTTAATATCCCTGAGATACAATTTTACACAGTGTTGAAAAATAGTTTAGTTTTTAGATATTTCTATAAGATAGATAGGAAAAAATCCTCACATTCGCAAATTCCGGGTGTATTTGAATGCCGGAAGGCTCAGGTGAAGCATGCTGTACTATCGGCGGACCTTGTGTTTGTGGGGCATCGACTTTACCAGGAGCGGGACTCGCCATCGTGTAGGAAGCTGCCCATTCACTTTTGAATTTCCTGCTATTGGATGGACCAGCGATGTCACAATCCTGCGCAGATAGGGCTGCGGCTTGGGCAGGCAAAACTTGTTTATGTGGCTTCGGCCAGCGACCAAATTGGACAACTGTCGCCTTCGCAGGGGGCGCATTACTACCCCTTGCTCTCTTACTGGGTGGCGGCGGGCATTCTTCACAATCTGCCTTAAAGAAGAGAAAAAAGTTAGTATCGAAAATAATTTCCCCCTTTTTTACAGAAAGAAAATTAGTACCCTCATCCAAATAATTTTGTCTAGAAAAGCATTTATCACTAAGAAAGCCCCCCTACGCCAGCATTTTCGGTGAAGCAAAAAGTAAAAATATACTAAACTCAGAAATCAAACGTTTATTACACAACTTGTGAAAAAAATCATGACAATCAGTAGTCTTTAGCCTTATGATAGAAATCAATGTTTCTATTTTTACCATTTAGAAAAAAATTAAATTTTCCAGTCTATAGGCTTTAAATTAGATATAAAAAAAGATCGTTAACCCAGCAGCCTATAGGCCTAAATTTTGCAAACATAGGTTAAAATTCTATTCAATTCACGCATAATATAAGCTTCATGCAACTCCTAAAGACTTTTCTTTCTAGCCTTGCATATCAAAGTTAAAAACCATAGTTTTCACGCACCCCTCCTCGGAATATAAAAGAAACTTTATGGAAAGAAAGCTTGAAAAAAATTAAAAACATGCCTAGAGACGCAACGCATATATTTACACATTAGTTTTCTTGTCAAAGGGTATACATATCTACACAACGAACCCCCCCCCTTACTTTTCATGCGAAGAAACAGTTTGTTTTCATTTTACAATGATGGTGATAGACTTGAGGCATATCAACCCCCCCTTTCAGCAATGTCCTAAAAAATATTGTTAGACCTTAATTTGAAAATAACTCGATTCACTTCTTCAAATAGAGATTGCATAGGCCTGCGCTTAATAAATTGCAATTGTCTGAAAAAGCATTTTAATTTGACGGAAAAACAAACCATTTTGATCTGAGAAACCTTTTACAGGAAGTGCTTTAAAAAAGGTGACAACTAATTTTAACCTCGCGCTAGAGAGCCTTACGTCAAAACCAGAGCGGCATAATGCCTTAAGAATTGACGGAAGTCAGTGGTCGCTTTTAGCTAGGATGTAGAATGCTTAAAATTGTATAAATTTAACGAAAAGAGGATTATTTCTATTGCGATTATTATCGTTGTAAAAACAGTGGGGGAGGGGTTATGTTTTGAGGTTAAAAAGAACATATTTTATGTTTTCTATCGAGTATAAAGATAGCATGGTGGTGTTTTGTATTGTGTGGGGGGGACTTAGATATACTGGAGGGTGACCAAGGAAAATAATTTTATTTTGAAAATCAAAATTTAAAATGTACTCACATTACTAATTGTGGTTGTCAAGGCTTCAACCTCATCAATAATATTTAGTGTTCTATCCATTGTCAGGTTACTTTACTGTCTAATAATTTATTCACATTGAATGTTCGTTATATACGAAATCTCAAGGGTGAATTGTTATGTAACGGGGAAAACCATATGTAAGCAAGCCCTCTGATTGGCTGAGAAGGAAACACGTGATCGAACTGTTTCCTAATTCCTGGACACCTTGACATTCGCCTCGAGCGTGCACTTGGCCAAAACAACAACAACAACAAATACTGTTTCCTATTTCTGGATCATAACATTCGCCCCGAGCATGCACTTACAACAACAACAACAACCAATTGATCTTGAAAGAAGAGGTCATTGACTCCGGTCCCTGTTAGACTCAATAATCCAGAAAACATCCATCAAAGTGAGAAAATTCCTGTTTTTTCATTCTCACTGACAAAAACAATAAAACAGACATAAATTGATGTTGAAATCCACGAAAAACATCAAATAAATTAACCAACACACATAACCGTCCAAGAAACATCCATAAAAGTGAGAAAATTCCTGTTTTTTCATTCTCACTGACAAAAACCATAAAACAGACATAAATTGATGTTGACATCCATGAAAAACATCAAATAAATTGACCAACACACATAACCGTCCAAAAAAACATCCATAAAAGTGAGAAAATTCCTGTTTTTTCATTCTCACTGACAAAAACCATAAAACAGCCATAAATTGATGTTTACATCAGTTAAAAAAATCAAATAAATTTACTGACAATAACAAGCTTCCAAGAAATTGCCGTATAAGTTAGGAACATCATGTTTTTTCAACTGAAAATAATCTAGTTTTTTTATTCTCACGGAAAAAATCCCCTCTCTAGGGACTCTATCCCCATATAAGGAGTCCTGTTCGGACTGGCACCCTCCTTTCTACTGACCTGGCCTTTTAATGTAACCTGGGCACTGGACCAAGGGCGCCATTGTTACTCGAGCGCAACGTTAGGCGGGGATGTCGACATCACTTTCGTCACACCAATTCGTTTTAGTGTGAATCTGCCTGATACATATGAATGAATGTTTTCAAAGTAAACCCATTTCATCAATAGGAAAAAAAAACCGGATTGGACGCATATGTCCCTTTCCCTTTGGACCATAAAACCATGCAAGTGCTGTATCAAGTATAACTCACGAAAATCTTGTTAATTTTGTCAACTTTTCAACTTTTTGGCATCCCTGATTTCAGTAAAAAAATATTAAGGTACTATCAATTAAATATAATGACTCCCTATGGCCCCCTACCCTCTGGATACCATCCTGATAGGATACCTTCTCTGCTTTAAATAAAAAAAATTAACTTATTGGCACCCCTGCTTACAAACAAAAAGAAAGTCGAGGTATTATCATTTAAATATGATAGCTCAATACCCCCTCCCCCTCTGGATACCACCTTGATAGGATGCCGTCTCTGCTTTAAATTAAAAAAAATGAACTTTTTGGGATCCCTGATTTCATTAAATAAAATTTCAAGATTTTATCATTTAAATATAATACCTCCCTACCCCCCCCCCTCTGGATACCACCTTGATAGGATACCGTCTCAGCTTTCATTTGAAAATAATTTAATGAATAATTAACTAGGTCACTATATGGCTCAAACAAAAACGCAAAATAACGTTAAACAGCTTAGTGTTCCTTGAAAAAAATATTGAGGGTATGAGTAAAGGGGTACAAAGACAACAACAAAAATGTCGAAATTATTCAGATATACCTCAAATTATTGGAAAACTGAGTGATAGATTCGCCATGGCATTCCATAAGGTCCAAAGAATCGAATTAAAAGGGAGCATACACAAAAGCCAAATAAGGCCAGTAGCCTAAGAGAAATCGCAAAATACCCAAGACAATGAGCAAGTCCTAATGGGGGGCCCTGGGTCTATCAAAATATTTCAATGGTTTCCCAGGGAATTTGATATCATTTTCTTCTGTCTCCACTTTAAATGAAAAAAAATAATTATCTTTTTGGCATCCCTTCTTTCAATAAAAAAAAATGAGGTATTATCATTTAAAAATGATAGCCGCCTATCCCCCTCCCCTATAGGCAATAATTTACAATTTATTTATGAATCATATTTTTAGGGTAACTTCCGGTTTAATCTTTAATTCCCCAACCTTGTATATAGCTTAGTCTATAGCTAAATTTTGTCTCAACCGAAGGCTGTATTTTTTTGGGGGGGGGGGGGAAAAATTTTTCAGATATAAGATTTTATTTTCTATAAGTTGTTCAATAATTGAGGAATAAACATTAAGAAAATCTTACCTAGAAACAGCAAAAAAAAATCTGCAAACTTACAAATCAGCTAGGTAAACACTCAGTCGGCGGTCAATTTCAAAATCAACTAAAAAGCTGAAACGGTTTAGTAGTGACTGCGTTCTATAATTATATTCAACTTCAAAATTAAATTCTTGACTTCGAATGATGTAAGAAAAAGCGATTGGGTAACTGCATTCGAAATGATTTAAACTCATTTCATAAAGACGATACTTGTTTTTGTCAACATATGAAGAACTGTGTATATTGCAATATTTGCAATAGTATATTGCATCTGTCTGGTTTTTATGCAAAGTAACAAAAGAGACGAAAATTAATGAACAAGAGAGCTGTGAAGAATTATGGTATACAAAGTAATATTTGGCAGGGAAAGTCACTGGTGATAAATCACTAGGGGTGGCACCGTGATTGCGTGATTTTCGGGGATTCGGGGAACCAAATTTTTTTTCGGGTGACGCATAGATTTTCGGGGAAATACCCAAAAATTTGGGGATAGTGCAAGCCCTGCTTGATTTCTAATCAGGAAAATTGAAATACTAAACCACACGAAAAAGAAAAGCTCTGACTTTGCGGTTGACGCAATAAAGAATTGCCGTAAAAATAATTTAAAGTCGACCGAACGCCGCCGCCAGTAGTAACCGCCCAATTCGTTAGAAACTTACATTCAAACTTACGCCTGAAGGCATAGATATGTGTGTAAGTTTTCAACGAATTGGGGTTACCAGGGTCATTTGCAAAGAGGTATCATTTCTATAGATGCTATAGTAATTTGAAATATCATATGGAATTTGCTTGAAGGTATATACTGTGCGTACGCCCCCTTACCAAACAGGTTGGGTATAATCTGTTCTGGTTCAAGTTTCTTCTGACAAGATTAACTGACTTTCTATTTAATGTTATACAAGTTTTTTTTAGGTTAGATCCATGTCGGAAAAACCGGTGTATTTTTTTGTTTTATTTACACTTCATATTAGTAAGAGAATTGAATTCAAAGAGAATAGTTTTTATTTGCAAGGATATTAGTAGAGGAAAAAAATGAGTGGTGCATTTACATTATTGGAGATTAATGATGGAGCTAGCAACAGTGATGTAATTACTTCTTTAGTTTACGAGATTTGCGAATTTTTTGCGAAGAGGTATTAGCGTAAAGGTATTGCGATGGTTAAGAATGCCTCATGGGTAATTAAAGAATGGGGTGCTTACATCAGATACTTAATAGATTTGACGCTTACAAGAGACATTGCTAGAGTCAAATATATTTGGTGTTGGTGATATTATGACCCTCCAAGTCCCATGGGGAAAGGGCTGCACAGTGTATCGGTATCGGACGTATTATTTTTGGGCGTATTGGTATCGCAGGTATCTATACAGATTTTTAGTAGCTCGTATAAAAGATATTACTCATATCTACGTTATTCCTATAAATTCAACCATCAGCAACTTCAAAACGGCACTAAAAACGGCACTTTTGGTGCAATGTCTCAAGTGGAAAAGCTGGGGCTAGTTGACTACCAGCACTTTTAGATTGACGTTTAATGGCTCATTCGAAAGCTAATGCTCGTATCTACGTGATGTTTATCATTTCTACCATCACTTAAAACAATACTTTTGATGTCACTTCTTAAGTAGATTAAATAAAAAAAACAAGTTTTTTTTCAATTAAAGCAAGAAACGACGGTAAAACTTAAACCGAACAGAAATTATTCCGTATATGAAAGGGGCTGTCCCCCTCCTCAACGTCTCGCTCTTTACGCTAAAGTTTTTTATTGTTTTAAAAAAAAAGAGTCGTGAGACCGTCAAACTTTTGCGTAAAAAGTGAGGTGTTGAGGAGGGGACAGCCCCTTTCATTTACAGAATAATTTCTGTTCGTTTTAAGTTTTAACGTCGTTCCTTACTTTAAGTTAAAAAAAAACTTGTTTTTCTTTATTTAATTTTTGAACGTTTTTGAATTAATGCAGGTTTTTATTTTGGCTCACCGTGCATAAATAATTAAAACAAAATTGGCATATTAATTTTACTTTTATTTGGTTAAATGGCTTCCTCGGAACTTGTTTAATTTCATTTACGAACGTTTTTGTTAGTAATAAATATACGTAACTTACGAATTAACTTACGTAATGAACTTCTATATTTATAGATTTTTAATACGTATATTAGGGGGTTCGCCCCAAGTCAATACCTTGCTCTTTAAGCTAAAGTTCGAGTTTTCTTCCAATTCTTTAAAAATTACCCCTTACTCACACAGACCGATAATTAGAATAAATAGCTATTATGAAAGTACTAAAAAATATTTGGCTTAAAGAGCGAGGTATTGACTAGGAGGTGAATCAAATCATTAGCGTGTTTATTTGTTGGTTTTTTGTCAGGGGTGACTGTATCGACCCATAGGTCCTAGAATATTGAGAGAGGCCTCATTCAAATAGAAATTAAAAGTTCAAGTATTCTTTTTATCGGACCTCAGAATTTGGACGGCAATTAAGCCCCCTCCTATGTTTATTTTTTCCCACATCAATCGGAATTATTTTTGGTTAGCACCATAGAAGTTCAAAAAAATCTAATAGCTCGGTCTTTGAAGGTGAGCAACTTACCCACATTACCGGGGGGAGGACTGCAAGTTATGAGATTGATCCATTGTGTACACACAACAGAGTGTTTTGGGACGTCTAAGGATTGTGTCAGTTTTTTTTTTGTGGTCGAGTTATGGGGGTCGGGAGGGAGTAAAGGGGGAGGATCTCTACAGGGCGGAATTTTTCATGGGGGAAGAGAAATTTTCTATGTAGGTGGTGTCAGATTTCCCAGCACTATTTAAAAAACGATAAGAAAATAAATTTTAAACTAAAATTTAAACTAAAAACTAGTTTAAATAAATAAAACTTTCAGTTGAAAGTTTTTCAAGTGAAAGTAAGGAGCAACTTTAAAACTTAAAAAGAACAGAAATTATTTCGTATATGAGGGGGTTCGGCCCTTCGTCAATACCTCACTCTTTAGGCTAAAGTTTGTTTATTGCTTTCAAAAGAGCTATTTATTCTAATTAAGCGACCTTTTTGATTCAGGGGTCATTTTTAAAGAATTGGAACAAAAGTTGAACTTAGCGTGACAGGCGAGGTGTTGAGGAGGAGGGACCCCCCGTCATATACGTAATAATTTTTGTTCATTTTAAGTTTTAGTGTTTCTCCATACTTTCAGTTGAAAATTTTTTTTGAATATTTCTAGTTCACTAAAACATAGGGCACTAAAAACATCAGAATCACATTTAGAGGTACAATTTATCTGTAAAAGTGGGCTTATTATTTCCTTAAGAAATTTTTCTTCTTTTTTTTTTTAAGGAGGAAATGGATTCATGCAATTACTCCCCACCTGAAAAACGACCAAGATGGAACGATACCACATCAATGCAAGCTACCAATATACACGGTGAAAATATCCCTTTACACATTGACAACGATTCGAGTGAAACAAGAAAACAGTTAAGGACACTTCTAAAAACACAGAAAAAGGACAAACATACCCTTCTTTATAATTGTAGAGATGTGAGACAATTTAGTCTATTAAATCACGCAATGAAATACCCTGTGATATCGTTATACCCCGTGATATCGTTATGCTAAGCATTCCAAAACACGAAAATGCTTCAACGACAAAAGATATTTTTTTATATTTTTTTAATGTTTATTTATATTATTATTCAGAAATTAAATGTTATTAAATGTTTCACAAGTTCAAAACTGTTAATAGACTACCCGAAATTTAATTTTAGCAATTTTAAAAATACTAGATTTTCAACAGATGATAAATCTTACATCAAATCATGATTATAAAATACACTTTCCGATCCAGCATGCCAGGGAACACACTTTCATATTCAGCATGTAGGAGAACCCTAAAAGGTCACCCCCTAAGAAGGTAAGTTAACCCTAAATGGTTATTGGTTAGTGAACTGTAATCTGTTTGAGTATGATAAAAGCTTGTGGAGTACTACATTACGTTATATCAACAGACTGGGATTCTATGATAGAGTGATTACACCACTTAATAATACTGGTCAGGAACTGAGAAATGTCCAGGAGGAAGTCAGTGGAATTTGCAGCTTTTTCGGAGTTGAAGCACTCTATGTAAGGGGCAATATACCTGCAGATAAAGTTTTAATTCAAAAGTGTGACCATAGGATTACAATTTTCAATCCAGAAAAGTTTAATTGTCCTAAATTTGAGGGGAGTTATCACAGTCCAGAAGACAAGGTTACGTTCTTCACACAGTGGATACCTAAGAACATACCTGATCGTGATAAATCCAGTAGACATGTTAAAAAATATTTTATATCATGGGACCATCTTTTGTGGATGTTTAAGATTGAACTCTAAGTACTATTTTTATGTAAACTTTTGTTGTTGTTTTTTTTTTCTTTCTCAAAAAAAAAAATCTTTTTTAAAACTTCGAAATTTTTCAAATTTATTTATTTTTTTTATTTTTGTACATAACTTAAAATGTCAAAATAAGCTTACAGTTATAACAATTGCGCTTTGTGATTGGTCAGAGACACGATGTGACTTCCCCATCGGTATTCTATGACCGGTTATTGACACTACCTAATCTATTGCATGTATTAAATCAGTATTTTTTACGTAGTGGAATGATAAACACATAAGTCATATCTTTTAAAAAAAAGTGAAGATGGAACATTTTAATAAAGTGTGTTTACATAACAAGGTTATTGTAGAATTGAATGCTGACAAAGAGAAGTTTTTAAATTTTGAGACAAGTACAGGTGGTAGCACTATTGGAAATGTAGGCATGCATTGTCATGACAGTAAGGAATTAAATTTCTTTGGAATACAGAAGAAATTGCACTCTTATCTGTGGTTATGCTATATTGAGATCTCCAGAGATTATTGTACTCAAAGAGAATGCCAATATAAAAATAATCATTGATGATAGAGGACAACTCCTTGTTACTGTTGTAGGTAACACATTACCTACTGATACATCCAATCGTCACCGTTGGGGTATTAGCATTCAACGGAAGATCAATAAAAGAAAGGCCTACTCTTCTGCTAATATCGTAAACCATATCTTGTCTACGTGTCGACTCTGTTACCTGTGTAAAAATAATGTGATAATAGGCATTAAAAGTGTCAGAAAAATAAAAAGGGCAATGTCAGAAAATATCACGATGGAATATAAAGATGAATCGATGAAAAACAAAGCACCAGCAAACGTTATTGTCATTGATCAAACAGTCATTGATCCAAATAATACCAAAGACGAAAAGCATATCGAGCCTGTTGATGAGACACCAGTAAAAATTTTGTATGACTCAAAATGGAATAACGATTATTCTACTGATTACGAACTAAGAGAAGACAATAGCCATAATATCAAGAGAGAACATGGTGAACTATTTTATAGAACAGATTCAAAATGTCCAAAGTTAATCATTGATATTAATAATGTATCGTAATATATTTTTTGTATTAATATTCTACATAGCATTATTTCATTAAAAATATATTATGCATTACATTGTTATGTGTTCATTATTTTTAGAGTAAGCTAGCATATCAAACGTTTAGAATGTGTAATAAAACTTCGGAGATGTAAGAAAAGGAATTTGCATACATATATTGTCAGACACATGAGAACAAATTCCAACGAGAAAGAAACAATATAAAAGAAACTCACATTATTTTGATACTAGGACTATTTTGAAAATTAAAAAACTTTTTTCAGTTTTAACAATCGAATTTTAATGTGAGTTAAAAAAAAATCTCAAATGGTTTGTTAAATCAGAAATAATTAAAAAAAAAACACAAAAGTGAAAAAAAATCCAAAATAGTTCTTGCAATACCAAATTAATTCTTACAAAGTACAAAACTAATTTACACAAATCCGAAATAGTTCTAACAGATTAAAAAACATTTGCTACATAATACAAAACACTTGCTTCAAAATATGAAAATTCTAACAACATCCCAAATAGTTCTAATTGAATACAAAGGTTCAAACATATTCTAAAAATAATTTTTACTGAACATAAGTAATTCTTACAAAATACAAGAAGTTCTAAAAAATCCAAAATAGTTCTTACAAAACAAAAATTATTCTTACAAAATATAAAAAATATTTTAAACGAATCCAAAATAGTTCTAGAAGAATAAAAAATAGTTACTACAAAATATAAAATGCTTTTCAAAAATAGCAAAAATTCTAAAAAAATCGAAAACAGTTCTTGCAGAATATGAAAAGTTCATAAAAATCCGGAAATAGTTCTTACAAAATATAAAAATACTTTAGACAAATCCAAAATAGTTCTAACAGAATAAAAAATAGATCTTGCAAAATATAAAATACTTGTTACAAAACCAAAAGATTTCTAACAACATTGAAAATAGTTCTTACAGAATATAAAAGTTCAAACAAAATCCAAAGCAGTTCTTACAAAACAGAAATAATTCTTAAAAAATACAAAAAGTCTTAAGAAATCCAAAATAGTTCTTACAAAAAAAAAATTATTCGTTATAAATACAAAAATACTTTACACAAATCCACAATAGTTCTAAGAGAATATAAAATACTTGGTGCAAAATACCAAATACTTGCTTCAAGACACTAAATTTCTAACAACATCCCAAATAGTTATTACAGCATACAAAAAATTCAAACTTATTCCAAAAATAATTCTTACAAAGCAGAAACAATTCTTGAAAAATAGAAAAAGTTGTAAGAAAATCGAAAATAGTTCTTAAACAACAAAAACTATTCTTAAAAATAGAAAAATCCTTTACACAAATCCAAAATAGTTTTAACAGAATTAAAAATAGCTTCTGCAAAATATGAAATACTTGTCACAAAGCACGAAAATTCTAACAACACTGAAATTAGTTCTTACAGAATACAAAAGTTCAAACAAATTCCAAAAATAGTCCTTAAAAAACAAAATCATTCTTACGAAATACAAAAATACTTTAGACAAATCCAAAATAGTACTAGCATAATAAGAAATAGTTGTTGCAAAACTTTAAAAACTTGTTATAAAACAAAAATATTTCTTAAAAAATCAAAAATAGTTCTTACAGACTATAAAAAGTTCAATCAAAATCAAAATTGTTATTACAAAACATAAATAATTCTTAAAAAATTTAAAAAGTTCTAAGAAATCCAAAATAGTTCTTACAAAACAAAAATTATTCGTAGTAAATACAAAAAAACTTTACACAAATCCACAATAGTTCTAACAGAATAAAAAAATACTTGGTGCAAAATACCAAATACTTGCTTCAAGACACTAAATTTCTAACAACATCCCAAATAGTTATTATAGCATACAAAAAATTCAAACATATTCCAAAATAATTTACAAAGCAGAAACAATTCTTGCAAAATACAAAAAGTTGTAAGAAAATCAAAAATAGTTCTTAAACAACAAAAACTATTCTTAAAAATAGAAAAATCCTTTACACAAATCCAAAATAGTTCTAACAGAGTTAAGAATATCTTCTGCAAAATATGAAATACGTGTCACAAAGCACGGAAATTCTAACAACACCGAAAGTAGTTCTACAGGATACAAAAAGTTCAAACAAAATCCGAAAATAGTTCTTAAAAAACAAAAATTATTCTTACGAAATACAAAAATATTTTAGACAAATCCAAAATAGTACTAACAGAATAAAAATAGTTGTTGCAAAATTCGAAATACTTGTTACAAAACAAAAGATTTCTAACAACATCAAAATAGTTCTTACAAAATATTAAAAGTTCAAAAAAACTCTAACTTTTCCTTAATAAACAGCAATAATTCTTAAAGAATAAAAAAAGTTTTAAGAAACCCGAATTATTTCTTGCAAAACAATAAATTATTCTTAAAAAACAAAAAATAGTTAACACAAATCCAAAATAGTTCTAACAGAATAAAAATACTCGATGCAAAGTACAAAATACTTGCTTCAAAACATTAAATTTCTAACAATATCCCAAAAACTCTTGGATACACACAATACAGAAATTTCATTCAATAAATTATACAAAATATTTGTAAGTAAGTAACAAGCTCTTTATTGATTTCACCTCTTGAATATACAGTACAGATACTTCATTCAAGAGACGCTATTAAACACGTTTTGAAACTACATGCTATTTGTATGCCTTTCCTTGGCACCTTTCCAAACGAGCGGGGAATCCCCACTGGTTCCTATACATTGCAAAAAAGTGAGCAGTACGAAAACTCCACGTTTTCAACCAGACTGGTTTTTAGGGACCAATCGGGAGAGATATGTAAAGTCGA
Source organism: Artemia sp. Qi Xiang Cuo (assembly GCF_049724085.1). Taxonomy (NCBI): domain Eukaryota; kingdom Metazoa; phylum Arthropoda; class Branchiopoda; order Anostraca; family Artemiidae; genus Artemia; species Artemia sp. Qi Xiang Cuo. Next base: position 74,202,699 of record NC_142802.1, on the reverse strand, counting down.
CATAGCTTTATTTCATTTTTTTAAGGTACATTTAGACGAGGTTACGGGCGCGCCCGTAACCGCGTGTGAATGACCCTTAAAAAAATGAAATAAAGCTCGGTCGACGTTACATATATCTCCCGATTGGTCCCAAAAAAAACAATCTGGTTGAAAACGTACTGCTTACTTTTTTGCAATGTATAGGAACCAGTGGGGAATCCCCGCTCGTTTGGAAAGCTGCCAAGGAAAGGCATACAAATAGCATGTAGTTTCAAAACGTGTTTAATCACGTTTCTTGAATGAAGTATCTGTACTGTATATTCAAGAGGTGAAATCAATAAAGAGCTTGTTACTTACTTACAAATATTTTGCATAATTTCTTGAATGAAATTTCCGTAGTGTGTGTATCCAAGAGTTTTTGGGATGTTTTTAGAAATTTAATGTTTTGAAGCACGTATTTTGTACTTTGCACCAAGAATTTTTATTCTGTTAGAACTATTTTGGATTTGTGTTAACTATTTTTTATTTTGTAAGAATAATTTATTGTTTTGTAAGAAATAATTTGGGTTTCTTACAACTTTCTATATTTTTTAAGAATTATTTCTGTTTCGTAAGAACAATTTAGATTTTATTTGAACTTTTTATATTTTGTAAGAACTATTTTTGATGTTTTTAGAAATCTTTTTGTTTTGTAACAAGTATTTCAAATTTTGCAACAACTGTTTTTTATTCTGTTAGTACTATTTCGGATATGTCTAAAATATTTATGTATTTTGTAAGAATAATTTTTGTTTTTTAAGAACTATTTTCGGATTTTGTTTGAACTTTTTGTATCCTGTAAGAACTACTGTCGGTGCTGTTATAATGTCCATGCTTTACGACACGTATTTCATATTTTGCAGAAGATATTCTTAACTCTGTTAGAACTATTTTGGATGTGTGTAAAGGATTTTTTTTATTTTTAAGAATAGTTTTTGTTGTTTAATAACTATTTTTGATTTTCTTACAACTTTTTGTATTTTGAAAGAATTGTTTCTGCTTTGTAAGAATTATTTTTGGAATATGTTTGAATTTTTTGTATGCTATAATAACTATTTGGGATGTTGTTAGAAATTTAGTGTCTTGAATTTGGTATTCAAATCCAAGCAAGTATTTGGTATTTTACACCAAGTATTTTTTTATTCTGTTAGAACTATTGTGGATTTGCGTAAAGTATTTTTGTATTTACTACGAATAATTTTTGTTTTGTAAGAACTATTTTTGATTTCTTAGAACTTTTTACATTTTTTAAGAATTATTTATGTTTCGTAAGAAAAATTTTGATTTTGTTTGAACTTTTTATATTCTGTAAGAACTATTTTTGATGTTTTAAGAAATATTTTTGTTTTGTAACAAGTATTTCAAGTTTTGCAAAAACTATTTTTTATTCTGTTAGTACTATTTTGGATTTGTCTAAAATATTTTTGTATTTAGTAAGAATGATTTTTGTTTTTTAAGAACTATTTTTGGAATTTATTTGAACTTTTTGTATTCTGTAAGAACTACTTTCGGTGTTGTTAGAATTTTCGTGCTTTGTGACAAGTATTTCATATTTTGCAGAAGCTATTTTTAATTCTGTTAAAACTATTTTGGATTTGTGTAAAGGATTTTTTCTATTTTTAAGAATAGTTTTTGTTGTTTAAGAAATATTTTCGATTTTCTTACAAGTTTTTGTATTTTGCAAGAATTGTTTCTGCTTTGTAAGAATTATTTTTGGAATAAGTTTGAATTTTTTGTATGCTATAATAACTATTTGGGATGCTGTTAGAAATTTAGTGTCTTGAAGCAAGTATTTGGTATTTTGCACCAAGTATTTTATATTCTGTTAGAGCTATTGTGGATTTGTGTAAAGTAATTTTGTATTTATTACTAATAATTTTTGTTTTGTAAGAACTATTTTGGATTTCTTAAAACTTTTTGTATTTTTTAAGAATTATTTCTGTTTTGTAAGAACTGCTTTGGATTTTGTTTGAACTTTTATATTATGTAAGAACTATTTTTAATATTGTTAGAAATCTTTTGGTTTTGTAACAAGTATTTTGTATTTTGCATGAACTATTTTTTATTCTGTTAGAACTATTTTGGATTTGTCTAAAGTATTTTTATATTTTGTAAGAACTATTTCCGGATTCTTCTGAACTTTTTGTATTCTGTAAGAACTGTTTTCGATGTTTTTAGAATTTTTGCTATTTTTGAAAAGCATTTTATATTTTATAGCAACTATTTTTTATTCTGCTAGAACTATTTTGGATTCGTTTAAAATATTTTTTCTATTTTGTAAGAATAATTTTTGTTTTGTAAGAAGTATTTTGGATTTTTTAGAACTTCTTGTATTTTGTAAGAATTATTTATGTTCAGTAAAAATTATTTTTAGAATATGTTTGAACTTTTTTATTCAATTGGAACTATTTGGGATGTTGTTAGAATTTTCATATTTTGAAGCAAGTGTTTTGTATTATGTAGCAAATGTTTTTTAATCTGTAAGAAATATTTCGAATTTTTGTCAAGTAGTTATTTAATTTTTAAGAATAAATTTGGTATTGCAAGAACCATTTTTGATTTTTTTTAACTTTTGTGTTTTTTTTTAAATTATTTCTGATTCAAAAAAAAATTCGAGATTTTTTTTTAACTAAAATTAAATTTAGATCGTTAAAACTGAAAAAAGTTTTTTAATTTTCAAAATAGTCCTAGCATCAAAATAATGTGAGTTTCTTTTATATTGTTTCTTTTTCGTTGGAATTTGTTCCCATGTGTCTGACAATAGATGTATGCAAATTCCTTTTCTTACATCTCCGACGTTTTATTAGACATTCTAAACGTTTGATATGCTAGCTTACTCTAAAAATAATGAACACATAACAATGTAATGCATAATATATTTTTAATGAAATAATACTATGTAGAATATTAATACAATAAATATATTACGATACATTATTAATATCAATGATTAACTTTGGACATTTTGAATCTGTTCCATAAAATAGTTCACCATGTTCTCTCTTGATATTATAGCTATTGTCTTCTCTTAGTTCGTAATCAGTAGAATAATCGTTATTCCATTTAGAGTCATACACAATTTTTACTGGTGTCTCATCAACAGGTTCAATATAATTTTCGTCCTTGGTTTTATTTGGATCAATGACAGTTTGATCAATGGTAGTAATGTTTGATGGTGCTTACATTTTCATCGATTCAGCTTTATTTTCCGTCGTGATATTTTCTGACATTGCCCTTTTTATTTTTCTGGCAATTTTACTGCCTATTATCACATTATTTTTACACAGGTAACAGTTTCGACATGTAGACAAGATATGGCTTACGATATTAGTAGAAGAGTAGGCCTTTCTTTTATTGATCTTCCGTTGAATGCTAATAACCGAAAGGTGACGATTGGATGTATCAGTAGGTAATGTATTAGCTGCAACAGTAGCAAGGAGTTGTCATCTATCATCAATGATTATTTTTATGTTGGTATTCTCTTTGAGTGCAATCATCTCTGGAGATCTCAATCTCGCATAACCATCAACATAAGAGTTGAATTTTTTCGGTATTCCAAATAAATTTAATTCCTTACTGTCATGACAATGCATGCATACATTTCCAATAGTGCTACCACCTGTACTTGTCTCAAAATTTAAATACTTCTTTTTGTCAGCATTCAATGCTACAATAACCTTGTTATGTAAACACACTTTATTAAAATGTTCCATCTTCACTTTTTTTTTAAAGATATGACTTATGTGTTTATCGTTCCACTGCGTAAAAAATACTGATTTAATACATACAATAGATTAGGTAGTGTCAATAACCGGTCATAGAATACCGGTGGGGAAGTCACATCGTGTCTCTGACCAATCACAGAGTGCAATTGTTAGAACTGTAAGAATATTTTTACATTTTAATTTATTTAAAAAAAGAAAAAAATATATAAATTTTAAAAATTTTTAAGTTTTAAAAAGGATTTTTTTTTTGATAAAGAAAAAAAAACCAACAACAAATGTTTACATAAAAATAGTAATTAGAGTTAACTCTTCAACATCCACAAACGATGGTCCCATGATATAGAATAGTTTTTAACATGTCTTATGGATTTATCACGATCAGGTATGTTCTTAGGTATCCACTGTGCGAAGAACCTAACCTCGTCTTCAGGACGGTGATAACCCCCTCAAATTTAGGACACTTAAACTCTTCTAGATTGAAAAGTGGAATCCTAGGGTCACACTTTTGAATTAAAACTTTATCTGTAGGTACATTGCCCTTTACGTAGAGTGCTTCAACTCCGAAAAAGCTGCAAATTCCACTGACTTCCTCCTGGACATCTCTCAGTTCCTGACCAGTATTATTAAGTGGTTTAATCACTCTATCATAGAATCCCAGTCTGTTTATATAACGTAATGTAGTACTCCACAAGCTTTTATCATACTCAAACAGATTACAGTTCACTAACCAATAACCACTTAGGGTTAACTTACCTTTTAGGGGGTGACCATTTAGGGTTCTCCTACATGCTGAATATGAAAGTGTGTTCCCTGGCATGCTGGATCTGAAAGTGTATTTTCTACTCATGATTTGATGGAAGATTTATCATCTGTTTAAAATCTATTATTGTTACAATTGCTAAAATTTAAATTCGGTTCGTATATTAACCGATTTTAAGTTTTTAAAAATTTAATAAACTTTAATTTATATATCACAATGTACATAAAAATTAAAAAAAAAAAAAAAAAATATTTTGTCAATAAAGCAATTTAGTGTTTTTGAATTATTCGCATAACGATATAACGGGGTATAACGAGATCACAGGGTATTTAATTGCGTGATTTAATAGACTAAAGCGTCTCACATCTCTACCATTATACAGAAGGGTATGTTTGTCCTTTTTCTGTGTTTTTAGAAGTGTCCTTAACTGTTTTCTTGTTTCACTCGAATCGTTGTCAATGTGTAAAGGGATATTTTCACCGTGTATTTTGGTAGCTTGCATCGATGTGGTATCGTTCCATTTTGGTCCCTTCTAGGGGGGGGATTAATTGCATTAATCTATTTCCTCTTTAAAAAAAAAAATTAATAAAAACCTATTAAGGAAAAAATAACCCCACTTTTAAAGATAAATTTGACCTCTAAATTTGATTCTTATGTTTGTAGCGCTCTATGTTTTAGTGCATTAGAAATATTCAAAAAAAATTTTCAACTGAAAGTAAGGAGAAACACTAAAACTTAAAATGAACCAAAATTAGCGAGTAGCTGCGGGGGGTGCCTTCTACCTCAACACCTCGCCTTTCCCGCTAAGTTCAAATTTTTTTCAAGTTTTTTAAAAATGGGATCTGAATTAAGTAAACTACTGAGTTAGACTAAAGGGCTCTGTTGAAAGCCCTAGACAAACGTTAGCCTCCAGAGTGAGGTCTTGACGAAGGGGCGAACCCCCTCATATACGAAATAATTTCTGTTCTTTTTAAGTTTTAAAGTTGCTCCTTACTTTCAGTTGAAAAACTTTCAACTGAAAGTTTTATTTATTTAAACTACTTTCTAGTTTAAATTTTAGTTTAAAATTTAGTTTCTTATCTTTTTTAAATAGTGTTGGGAAATCTGACACCACCTACATATAAAATTTCTCTTCCCCCCATTAAAAATTCCTCCATGGTGAGATCCTGCCCATTAACTCCCTCCCCCCTCAACGATCCCTCGCCCCAAAAAAAAACTGAACACGTCGGTATACTTCCCAAAAACCAATGTTATATGCAAACCAAGGGCAAAGCTCATAACTTGCAGTCCTCCTCCCGGGCCTGTGAGGGATTAAATCATCCTCAAAGACATAGTTATTAGATTTTTTTTAATAAATATGGCAATTTTAAACTTTTAATCCGATGACTTTGGGAAAAAATGATCCTAGGAGGGGGCTTAGTTGCCGTCCAAATCCTTAGGTCACTTAATAAGTACACTAGAACTTTTAATTTCTATTTGAAAGAGGCCTCTCTCAATATTCTATGACCTCTGGGTCGATACAGTCACCCCTGAAAAAAAAAACAAATAAACACGCTAATGATTTGGTTCACCTCCTAGTCAATACCTCGCTCTTTAAGCCAAAGATTTTTTAGTACTTTCATAAGAGTTATTTATTCTAATTAACAGCCTTTGTGATTAAGGGGTCATTTTTACAGAATTGGAAGAAAACTCGAACTTTAGCTTAAAGAGCAAGGTATTGACTTGGGGCGAACCCCCTAATATACGTATTAAAAATCTATAAATATAGAAGTTCATTACGTAAGTTAATTCGTAAGTTACGTATATTTATTACTAATAAAAACGTTCGTAAATGAAATTAAACAAGTTCCGAGGAAGCCATTTAACCAAATAAAAGTAAAATTAATATTCCAATTTTGTTTTAATTATTCATGCACGGTGAGTCAAAATAAAAACCTGCATTAATTCAAAAACGTTCAAAAATTAAATAAAGAAAAACAAGTTTTTTTTTTAACTTAAAGTAAGGAACGACGTTAAAACTTAAAACGAACAGAAATTATTCTGTATATGAAAGGGGCTTTCCCCTCCTGAACCCCTCACTTTTTACGCAAAAGTTTGACTTTCTCATGACTCTTTTATTTTTAAAACAATAAAAAACTCTAGCGTAAAGAGCGCGGCGTTGAGGAGGGGGCAGCCCCTTTAATATACGGAATAATTTCTGTTCGGTTTAAGTTTTACCGTCGTCACGTGCTTTAATTGTAACAAAGCTTTTTTTTTTTATTTAATATAATTAAGAAGTGACATCAAAAGTATTGTTTTAATTGATGGTAGAAATGATAAACATCACGTAGATAAGAGCATTAGCTTTCGAATGAGCCATTAAACGTCAATCTAAAAGTGCTGGTAGTCCACTAGCCCCAGCTTTTCCACTTGAGACATTGCACCAAAAGTGCCGTTGTTAGTGCCGTTTTGAAGTTGCGGATTGTTGAATTTATAGGAAGAACGTAGATATGAGTAATATCTTTTATAAGAGCGACTAAAAATCTGTATAGATACCTGCGATACCAATACGCCCAAAAATAATACGTCCGATACCGATACACTGTGCAGCCCTTTCCCCAGGGGACTTGGAGGGTCATAATATCACCAACACCAAATATATTTGACTCTAGCAATGTCTCTTGTAATCGTCAAATCTATTAAGTATCTGATGTAAGCACCCCATTCTTTAATTACCCATGAGGCATTCTTAACCATCGCAATACCTTTACGCTAATACCTCTTCGCAAAAAATTCGCAAATCTCGTAAACTAAAGAAGTAATTACATCACTGTTGCTAGCTCCATCATTAATCTCCAATAATGTAAATGCACCACTCATTTTTTCCTCTACTAATATCCTTGCAAATAAAAACCATTCTCTTTGAATTCAATTCTCTTACTAATATGAATTGTAAAGAAAACTAAAAAGATACACCGGTTTTTCCGAGACGGATTTAACCTAAAAAAAACTTGTATATCATGAAATAGAAATTCAGTTAATCGTGTCAGAAAAAACTTGAACCAGAACAGATTATACCCAACCTGTTTGGTACGGGCGCGTACGCAAAATATATACCTTCAAGCAAATTCCATATGATATTTCAAATTACTATAGCTTCTATAGAAATGATACCTCTTTGCAAATGACCCTGGTAACCCCAATTCGTTGAAAACTTACACACATATCTATGCCTTCAGGCGTAAGTTTGAATGTAAGTTTCTAACGAATTGGGCGGTTACTACTGCCACCTCTGCCGGCGGCGGCGTGCCTGCGGGCGCGCCGGTGGCGTTACGACACTTCGACGGCGTTTGACCGGGCCTCTCGTCGGCGGTGTTCGGTCGATCCGCCGGCGCGGCACCAGGGTCTAGGTGCGACGTTTTTCCTATTTTGATGGAAATCTAAACTTTAGTCCTGACTAAGACCAAAACACAATCAAATAAAAAACTATAAATAAAGAAAAAATTAAAAAATCGTCTAAAAAATTATCTGAAAGTAAGGAGCAACATTAACCTTAAAAGGAACAGAAACTATTCCGTATATGAGGGGGTTGCCCCCTCCTCAATCTCTGGCTCTTGACGCTAAAGTTTTTTGGTACATTTAAAAAAAATTCTTATTCTAATTAAACGGCCCTTGTGTTTCAGAAGTCGTTCTTAAAGAATTGGGACAAAAACCTAAACTTTAGCGTAAAAAGCGACCAGACCCCATGTTGATTTTGCCATTTTTGGCCAAAAATAGACGTCGCGGCCCAACTATAAACAATTTTCCATGGCACAAAATTTCAGAGATAAACAATTGATTTGGAATTAACAAAATGTTAAATACATAGTCTCCTAGTTTTTGAGGTAATAATCCCATTTGGCAGTAACCTTACTTAGTGTATAATTACATAATATATATGCATATAGCACACCAGTTATTAGGGGAGGAGGCTAATGGAATTTTTTGAGGGGAAAGTGGTATCTAAAGCCCCAAAGTGTTTATTTTTAAGACCAAATATTCTAAATTATAATAAGAGGTCCGTCAGGTCAACATGGAGGCGGAGTTTTTCACCCACCAACTCTTGATTTTGAAGAATATGTGTTTACTAAGTGTGCAATATGAAGGCTAAGGAGGCCGTGGTTCCTTTCTTATTTCAGGAAATAGTTCCGTTGTTGAATTAAAGATTAGAATCGTTTGATTGTCTGCAAAAAGAGGCAGAGGGGGTAAAGAACATTTTCCGGAGTTCCATTTTTGGAGTGAGACCCCTCCATTAGAAATTTAGTTATAATGGCTTTAAAAGTTAGTTTGTGCAATTCAAACCTCCCTCTAAAAAAAATTCAAGGATATATATTTTTTAGGGATGATACCCCTTTCAAAATGTTGTATACAAAACTTTCCTAAAATTTAGGATAGCTCACAATATTAGAAATGGACAGATATTGAACAAAAAGAGAAGTTGTTTCAGACGAAAGTAAGAGACAACCGTTAGGTTTGATATAAACACATATTATCTTATAAATGAGGAGGTGGTGAAGATTTCTAAGCCCTCATTTTTTATTTTAAAGTTCGGGATGTAACTTATTTATGGCTTAATCAGTATCAATGACACATTAAAACGTCAGTGTCAATAGCCCATTAATTTATTGAATATCTACTTAATAACTAACTTACATTCAATACCCTATTCAGATTTTGGTACTTGTCTGTTAAACGAAACACACTCAAGAATTACGCTGTGTAAAATCTGACAGAAACCGGTTTGCCTTTCTGGGCTCGGTTATGATTTGCTTCTTTTGAGTGAGAAAAACTACGACATATGTATGTTTTAATTAAATATTTAATATATACAGGTGGTTAGGGGTTAGGTTAGGTTAAGTTAGGCATTTAATATATTGTGTTCTGGGTGGCCTGCTTTCCATAATTCTTTGTCGTAGTTTCCATAATTTTGTTTCTACAGTATTATTTTATCTTCATGTCTTGGTATATTTCATTAGGATTAATCTAGCTTCACTTCTTGGGTGTATTTGGTTTAACTGACAAGTACTTTTTTGGTATTATTTTAGTGACAATAGGTCTTTGCACCATTATGAAACTCGTCATGCTAGTGACTTCATTGTTCCGAATAGAAGTGGCACCAGGGCCAGCTTCCATACTAGATTTTCCGGACCTAATGTGTGGAACTCTGTTCCTGAGAGCATTCGGGTGGCTGAGCACCTGGTTTTTTTTTTTTTTTTTTTTTTTTTGGTTTTTTTTGTTTTTTTTTTTTAATTATTGTTTGCTGTTCCTTTGTTTATAGTTAATTATTAGTTAGTGGATGAGTTGTATGTACCCACCCAGTTGCAAGTGTTTTTTTTTACAATTATTTGTTGCTCCTTTGTTTATAGTTAATTATTAGTTAGTAGATGAGTTGTATGTACCCGCCCAGTCGCAAGTACTTTTTTGTATCTTTCTTGGGGCAGGTATTGGAATATTAGTTAAATGTATTTTTGATGTTAAATAAAATGAACTGAACTGGACTGAACTGAACTCAAAGTTCTTTCAAAATACGTACAATAATTGCTACTGCCACAAACTTTATTTGGAAACCAAAGATAGCACTGAAGCGACACATGATTACTTATGTTTTTTTCAAGTAAATCTAAGAAAAAGGAATACCCTTCAATCCAATGTAAGTTGATGCATCACCGTCATCTATTCCAAATACATGGATGATTTTTTTGCTAGCAACTACGATAAATGGCAAATAAAATGGTAAATGGTAAATATTTCCTGGACGGCCATTTCTGAAAAACACATGCTAAACAAATAAAAGTGGTGCCACTAGATTCTTTATTCGGTAAATTTTTCGATACCACTCGATGCCTTTTTTTTATACTTTTTCCAAATATAATAATCATTTTTGTCGGAAATGAATTGTACCCCCCATCCCTATATATACTAATTCAGGGTGTATATTTGCACATTAGGGGGCGGGGGAAAGTTTAAACTTACCTTTCATTTACCTTAGAAATAAAATTTACCCCCACCCCCCTAATGTGCAAATATATACCCTGAATTGGTATATATAGGGGTGGGGGGTAAAATTAATTTCCAACAAAAATGATTATTATATTTGGAAAGAGCATAGAAAAAGGTATCGAGTCGTATGTTTGTTTTATTCGTAAGTCAATAATATGAATAACGAAAAATTTACCCTTTATTCTATGCTCTTTCCAAATATCCTGGTTGCTTTTGTGACAATGCGGCCCTCCCCTCGCCTGTTGGTCCCAGGTATAGCCCAAATAATATATTTTTCCATTAATAAAATTTCGTTATACCTCATTGATTCATGTTAAAACCGGTTTCTGCAGTTTCGATTCGATGAAAATTAGTTTTGCTTGAGTTAAAACGGTAGAATTGTAAATATAAATATTATTTGAAATGATTTTGGAAAATAGATAACAATGAACGGAAAGGTGAAAATCTGAACAATAGACACGTCCAGCATATTAAAAAATCATTAGGTACTTGTGCATAATATGGGCCCACCGCTATATACTGTATCAAGGAAACGAGAGACAAAACCCGCCAAACGGGTATTTCAATAGAGAAATGGAATGCAAAGCGTGGTTTTCATTGCGTTTACGATGTTTAAACAGTATTTTTTTTGGGGGGGGAGTTACCTAGGTTAGGTTATATTACGTATTTAATATATGCTATGATTTACCCCCCACCCCCCGAATGTGCAAATATAAAGCCCAAATTTGTTTCTAAACTATTATATATTCATCCTATTTTATTATATTTCATTAGTATTACCCAAACTTGACGTCTTTTGTGGGCCCGTATAAAGCACAAGTACCAATAATTAATTTATTTGTTTTAGTGCCTTGCTTTAGTTTTCACATATTCCTATGGCTATATCAGGGACCATCAGGGGGGGGGGCAGAAAAACTACCATGATGTTTGGAAATATATATAAAAAAAAAAATTTTTCGCATGCTGACCAAAGGTCTGCGTTGCTTAGGTACCGATCTTCTGATTCAATGAATTTTGCCGGGAGTACAATGCGTGGTTAGGGGCAAATCATCCGATGCTTTCCCTGTTTTTCCCCCAGATTTCTCCAGGAAACTATTTAGAGCTGGGTCGACTCTGTTTTTGCTTACAGGGTCACACCATTGACCCCTATTCCAAACCAAATAACCAGCGACACCAAGACTCGAACCACTGACCTCAGGATTTCAAGTCCGGAGCGCAGGATTTCAAGTCCGGAGCGCAGGATTTCAAGTCCGGAGCGCAGGATTTCAAGTCTGGAGCGCAGGATTTCAAGTCCGGAGCGCAGGATTTCAAGTCCGGAGCTCAGGATTTCAAGTTCGGAGCGCAGGATTTCAAGTCCGGAGCGCAGGATTTCAAGTCCGGAGCGCAGGATTTCAAGTCCGGAGCGCAGGATTTCAAGTCTCATATATATTTGGAAATATATACGAGAATATATACGAGATACCATAACTGACTTAGGATGAAGGTGAGCACACTAATCAATTTTTTTGTGGTATTTACAAATATAATAATAAATTCACATGCAAATACATCCCCTCCCCCATCTGATGGACTGGATTTTGTTTCCGTGTGTCATTAAGTGCTTAACTTGCCAAGGTATTATTTTAAACAATTTTAAAAATGGATTATAATGGATGAAAACAGGATAATCTGATTAACAGACACAACTTGTATATTTTAAGGCATAAATATTATTGTTTCTTTTATTTCTTTTACATATTTGTACGCTATTTAAGGGGCCATCACGGGAGGGGTGCGTTTGTGAGTTAATGGATTATAATATCCGGAAAGAGCATAAAAAAACGAGTCAAGTAGTGTTTTCATCTTGTCCTTATGTGAGTTATGGAATTGATTTTGACCTAGTTGATATTGGCTATATAATCCTACAAAATATAGCCGGACATTTTCGTAACAGCTCAATCCAAGTAAGTCATACCTGAACATTCTGCACAGTACATACCTGTACATTCTGTGCCTATATATTACGAGAAACATAAAGGGAGCATAAATATAAAGAATAACCTCCCCCCTTTTTTGCTAGAAAAATAGACCTATTTTAAATGAACCAAGAATTCACTTACCAATATCTAAACTCCATGTTTAACAATTGTAATAACTTGACCAACCTGAAGTAACAAGACTGACTGACTACACGAATTAGCTTCGAGAGCATTGAATTACGAAATTATTTCATTTCAGTTTTGTTTGAAGGACCGTGTTAGTAGCTTGAGCTGGAGAAATTCATAAATGATTGTCTGGTAATATTTTGCAATATGTAGCTGTATATAATGGGGGAGGGGGGGGGGGAATTAGATATTAATTATGGTGATTTAATTCCAAATTCCCTTCTTTGTAGAAAAAACTGTAATGGGAATAGAGCTATACCCTTCAATTCCCTATTCAACTCTATTTACACATATAATGGTTGATACTGTGACAATTGGGTTCCATCCTTTGGTCCCTTATAGGGCCAAGTGTACCCCTGGGCAATATAAACAAAATTATGATGATTCTATTAATTTGCATTTCGCATGCACACTATTTCGCATGTATGCTTCCTATGGTTATTTCTCATCAACAGATGGTTTATAATACGTAATTCATACCTGATAAAGCCATATACAAATAGACACAAAGAAACAAGATATCAAAATTAAATAACAAGACTCAAGGTTTGAAAAAAAAAATTTGGATTTTAAGAAAGAAGATTAGAAAAGAATATTTAAAAAACTAAATTTACATCAGATACTGTCAGGGGCGTCAGTATTTTATTGGAGGAGGGAAGAAGGATCCACGTCCGCAGAGTCAAGGGGCATGGGCTATGTAATATTTTTTCTCCAAATTATTTGGGGGAGGGCAACTATCTCCCTCTTGTTCCCCTCCAAACCACGCTACTGGATACTGTACAAGTTACTGCCTACTTTCCACCCTTTCTTATTTTTCTTTAATTTTTGACTGTATTTGCTATAACAAGACCCTTTTAGCCAAACTCTTTTCTCTTATGGTCAACACAACAGAGTTGAATTCATAAAAAGTAATGTATCTCCTATGTTCTTTTTCATCTTGTGTTTTGTGTTTTTGAGGTCAATAATTTTAATATAAATTATTATTTTGACTTGGTGGGGAGCGATGTGTTTTTCGATTTTTTCCTCCTGGCCTCATCATATAGCACTGGCGGTCATATAAAGTTGGAGGCAAGCTCATTGAGTTAAAGATTATGATATCTAGTGCTCTTTTTATATGACGAAACCGATTGTGTGGTAACCATCCGTATCTTTAACGCCTTTTTTGTCCTTGCGTTCCCTTACGACCCGATGCAATATCGGACGAGATACAGTCATTTTAATAAAAAATAGTCGAAGAATAGAAATTGAAATAAATATGGGTGTTCATGCATTATATATAACATAGCGCTTTAGGCTGTAAAAGGAAATTCAACAAAAAACCTGTGAAACGGATATTTGCAAAAGATAATGTATTGCAAAGCGTAATTTCTTATCGCGTTTACAATATTTAAACTGTTATTTTTTGGGGTTAGGGGGCGTATCTAGATTAGGTTAGGTTACGTATTTAATATATGATATGCTTTACCCCCCACTCCCCTAACGTGTAAATATATAGCCCGTTTGTTTCTAAATTATAATATTTTCATCCTATTTTATTTCATTTCATTAGCATTAACCAAACTTGACTTGTTTTGCGTGTTATATATAAAGCATAAGTACCTAAATATGTGTAAAATCACTGTTTTCCATGAAGAAAAAATGGAATTTAGGCCTAAAACTCCGTTGATTTTTGAATTAAAATCAACTTGGTGGAAGTGATCAAAAACTTGAGAGCCATGGCTAATTGGAGTAAGCGCCAAGACAGATAGTCTCAGTGAGAGAGAAAGCTGGTATAAAACTTTTCAGAATTGTATAAAAATTACGTCATTTTACTTGTTGGTAGATAGAACTAAGGTAGATAGTCATAGGGTAAGGGTAATTCAAACGAGGCTTGCCTACTGGGAAAGCCCACTGGAAATGAATAAAAAATACAACCAATGAAGAAATAATATCTGAAAAGAGATAGATATTACAATGCAAAATAGATTCATGCAGGAAATGAACAAATTTTAGTACGAATAAGCGTCTGGCTTGTTGATACGTCAGTACCAAAAACAACTAAAAGCAGACCTATAGCTTAAATCATTCAAGACTTCAGGGGGGGAATACGCTCAAAATCTACTTCCTTGTTTACTTTCATTCAGGTTAAAAAAAAATAGGCCCGTAATTAATTTGCTCCAACACAACCAGAAAAAAAGCCATTTGTATGACAAGCCATCTCCGAAGAACGGGGCTGTGTCGTCCTTGCCTTGAGATAAGACTTCTATAAATTTTATCATTTTTTTCCGACCACTTGCCTATACTATTTTCCATTTTGACGATTTAACCCCCGCCCCTGTGCAATGTCTTGTAGTATCCAGGGCTTCTCCCCTGCGGACTCTCCTTTGTTATGTGTTTCAGTTTTTTAAAAATGGGCTTCAGAAATGTTTCAGTTTTTATGGGCATGAATTCTCAAAAATTAAAGGGAGCAAAATAGATTTTTCAAAATATAGGGGGGAACAAAGGAAGCAATTCCCTCCCTCCTGGTCCTCCTAATTGGTTTTCCTGTTCATATTAATGAAAAGATATTTGCATAAAAGGAGGTAGTGTCGCTCTTGTCTCAGAATTAAATAAAAAAACAAGTTTTTTCAACTGAATGTAAGAAGGAACGTTAAAACTCAAAACGAACAGAAATTATTCCGTATATTAAAGGGTTTACCCCCTCCTCCAAGTTTCTTTCCACTGAAAGAAAGGAGCAGCATTAAAACTCAAAACAAACAGAAGTTATCCCGTGTATGAAGGGGATGACCCCTCCACAATACCTTGCCTTCAAACTAAGGTTTTTATCACTTTTAAAAAAGCTTCCTATTCTAATAAATGGCCCTTGTGTTTCAAAAGTCGTTCTTAAGATATTGTGACAATTATCCAAACTTTAGCGCAAAGAGGCAGGTATTGAGGAGCGAGGCAACCCTTTCATGTAAGGAATAATTTCTTTTCGTTTTGAGTTTTAATACTGCTCTTTACTTTCAGTTGAACGAAACTTGTTTTCTATCTAATTTGTGATCGTTTTTTAAATAATACCGGTAAATCTGGCTTACCCTCCTTGAAACATTCTCTATAGGAAACTTCCTCCCACGTAAAGCACACCCCCACCCCGTAAAATTCCCTCCGGATAATTCAATCCTCGCTGAAAATCTTCCGCCCTCGTAAAATTTCTTGCGGACGATTCAGCATGAAAAATTATCCTTGGCATACTTTCATTTAGAATTTTTTTTTAAATTACAACAGTTTTTCCGATCACTCCGGATATCCCCGTTCCGGGGAAATCCAAATCCACTAAAAATTTCCCCCGGACAATCTCCCTGGACGTCTCCACGTGCAAAATTGAGTAGGCAAAGAAAAATTAAGACAAATAAAAAGAATTTCGTATAGGAATTCCTTCAAATTCCCACAGTTTAAAATATCCCTTGGAAATATCACCCCAAAAAATGTTCGTCCCCACTGAAAATTCTTCCCATGGAAGCCCACCCCATGCACAAAATCCTCCCCTCGAAAAATTTCTGTTTACTTCCCATTAGTTCGGGCCATTAGTTCGATATACTCATCCCTGGGAAACAACAACAAAAAACAGATACCCATCCGTGATCTCTCTTCTGGCTAAAGATGTAAAATTCCACATTTTTGTATATAGGAGATGGAAATTTTACAGTAGGGTTTTCCGATACACTAAACCAGATGGTGGGATTTTCATTAAAATTCCTTTAAAAGGTGAATCGTCCTCCTTTATTTCTTATTTTGACGATATTGTTCCCATCCTGTTTTAAACAGCAGACGGATTAGGCCCTAAGGCTACTCCTCTATGTGGCTTACTTTCAAGTCTCATTTCCTACAGTTAGAGTCGTATTCAAATCTCACTGACAAATCAGAAAAAAACCTCATATTTATGATAAAGCATCTTCAACAGTGGGGGCTGTACCACCCTTGGCTGAAGGTAATGTTCTTGCAATTCATGCACATCTTTTTTTGTAATTCCCCTCAACTTTTCAGTTTTTTTCCTGTTTTGACGAGTTTACCCTTGCCTTGGCTTATACCACCCTCAAAACCACCAGTCTTCCTTAACAACAAATAATAAAATTATTGTGTGTTTGTTGACGTTTTGCTGAAGACTTTTTTCTTAGCATTAGATTAGAATTTTTTTTCCAAATGATAATAAAGAGCGAAATTGACACCCAAGACGAGCATAAACTGTCATGTATATGACAACATGATCCATGATGCTTTAATTATGATGTTTAGTAGTTTCCTAATTAGGAGCTTAGAAACTCTGTTAGGGGTTGTGGTCACCCAGAATCTGACAGTTTAATAATTATCACCATCCGAATGGAGGGAGTTCTCCCTCTTTGTCTGCAATTCTGCAGAATTACTTATGCTAGTGCCCTTTTTCATAGTCGAAAGTAATTGAAAGGCAACTAGCCCCCCCCCCCCTGCCCATCATTCCCCCAAACACATCCAATCAAAATATTAAGATAGCCATTTTGTTCAGCGTTGTTGATTTCCAGATAGAAAACATTTTTCTGACGAGGACACTCCCCCACAACCCTCAAGGCAAGGGTTGTAAGTTTTGCCCTGGGGGCATATAAGGTTTTTATAGAACGCGTTGCCGTAGAAACTTCAAAAAAAGCTCATTCGATTGGAAATTCAAAGGGCCAATGCCCTTTTTAATAGTTGAAAGTGACTGGA
This sequence comes from Artemia sp. Qi Xiang Cuo, assembly GCF_049724085.1. NCBI lineage: Eukaryota > Metazoa > Arthropoda > Branchiopoda > Anostraca > Artemiidae > Artemia > Artemia sp. Qi Xiang Cuo. The sequence continues at coordinate 74,185,336 of NC_142802.1, read as the reverse complement.
CGGTAACTAACCCCCTCTCACGCCCATTTTTTCCCCAAACACTTCCAATCAAAATTTTGAGATATCCATTCTGTTCCACGCAATTAAAGTTCAGGAAATTATATCTTAGATCAGGACACTCCCCCACACAGTCTTCAGAGCAAGGGTTATAAGTTATGCCCTGGGGGCACATCAATTTTTATTGAAATCTTTGTCGTAAAAGCTTGAAAAAGGGCTCATTCGATTGGAAATTCAAAGTTCTAGTGCCCTTTTTAATAGTCGAAAGTGATTTGAGGGCAACTAGTCCCCTTCTCTCGCCCACCTTTTCCCCAAAAACATCCAATCAAAATTTTTAGATAGCCATTTTAATTAGTGTTGTGGATTTCCAGATAGAAATTATGTTTTTGGGGAGATTCCCCCATAGCCCTCAGGGCAAGGGTTGTAAGTTATACCCTTGGGGCATAAGGTTTTTACTGAAAGCGTTGTCGTTGAAACTTCAAAAAAGGCTCATTCGATTGGAAATTGAACTGGCTAGTGCCTTTTTTAATAGTCGGAAGTGATTGGAAGGCACCTAACACCCCTTTCATGCCCACCATTTCCCCAAACATATCCAAACAAAATTTTTAGATAGCCATTTTGTTCCACGAAGTTCAAAGTTCAGGAAATTACACATTTGAGCAGGACACTCCCACAAAGTCTTCAGGGCAAGGGTTATAAGTTTTGCCGTGGGGGCATATAAGATTTTTATTGAAATCTTTGTCATAGAAACCTGAAAAAGGGCTCATTCAATTTGAAATTCAAAGGGCTAGTGCCCTTTTAAGTATTCGAAAGCGAATGGAGAGTAATTAACCCCCCTCTAACGCCCACCATTTCCCCAAACACATTCAATCAAAGTTTAGAGATAGTCATTTGTTCAACGTAGCTGAAAGTTCTGAAAATTGTGTATTTAAGGATGACTAACCCCCCAGAGTCCGCAGGGCAAAGGTTGTAAGTTATGCCCTGGACGCATATAAGGTTTTTAATGATAGAGTTGTCATAAAAACTTCAAAAGGGGCTCATTCAATTAGAAAATTGAGAGGGCTAGTGCCTTCTCAAAAAGAAAGACAAATGAATGTGCATTGTGAGTTTAATATGCATATACTAATATTTAGTAATCAAAATGTTAATATTATTTGATTTATTAAAGTTATAAAAGTAAAAAAATTTATATTTTTTCAGTAAAGTGCAAATTATGTTCTGGCTTTGGGAACACATAGGGGTTTTGAGCCCAACTAATGTTGATTTCTGCTCTTTTTGAGTTTGACTCGGTTATTTATTGTAATATCTGATCGTTTTGGGTTTCATTTATTTATCGATGCTGATTTGTGGTAGTTTCACGCTTGGTAGATAATTTGATTTTATTTTTGTTCATTTTTTGTTTAATGGAGTTCTTTACTTTCCTTTGAAAAACTTATTTTGTGGAAAAAGTTTTATCAATTATTTATTCAGACACTATTTTTTCTAAGCCGTTTCAAGACATTTCAACACATTTTTAGTCGGTTCTCTTCAAGATGTTTTAAGACATCTCAAGAAGTTTTGTAAGATATTTTTCAAAGGCGTTTTTTTCAAGAAGTTTTAAGGCATTTCAAAATATTTCTCTTCATGACTTTTCAAGACACCTCAAGACATCCCAAGATGTTTTATAAAAAAAATTTCCAACACTTCTTTTCCAAGACATTTTTCATAATTTCTATAATCCTTATAGCAGTGGGGTATTGATTATGGATGACACTTTCTCACGTGAACGGTCTCTTCAGAACCCGATTGGGACCCCCGCTTTTAACTGAGGAGGACTCATACGTGGGGCGTTACATAATCCTTTCTGAGATTTTTTTTTTCAATGCATTTTTCTCAGAGGTCCATTATAATCTAAAGATTTATGTCCTCATTAGATCTCGATAGCTCATCGCCATCCAACGGAGCTATGCCTTAACCGAGACAACACGCAGTGAATTTCTAATATTCTGTTTCGATGAATACATTCTAGAAAAAACGTTCTTTTTCGTACATGCTAGAATGCCAAGTGTGTTTCCTACGGCTGTAATAATTGACACGCAGAGGGGGAAAATCAATTACTAGAAATTTTCTATCACCTGGTCATACAGTAATAAAGGCAAGAGGCGATTACAAGATGCTTAACTTGTGTAAGCAACTACGCATTATTTTTTCCACAGACCACACTGCGTTTCTTTGACGAAACGAATAAGAGTTTCAAATAGGGATAAGTCCTTTTTTCGACAGTGAAACAAAAGTTCTGAATATTTCGAGGACACAGTCGGTCTCCATCGTCAACAGAAATACTAAAGTTTTATAATTAACACAAACTATATTCATACAGAAAAATATTATAACTTCAAGATCACTGAATTTTTCCAGTTCATTGGCTTCAAATTGGCTTCGAAAAATTCAAAACTTCGATTCTGAATTTTTCCGAGGATAAGAAAAAAAGTTACATTTCAGTTTCAAGTTTTACCAAAGAAGAAAGAATTACGCTTAAGTTCGGAATTTTCTCAAAGAAGAGAAAAAGTTACACTTCGATTCTGAATTTTTCCAAAGAATGGAAAAAGTTTTATTTCAATGCTGAGTTTTTCCCAAAGAAGAGAAATAAGTTACACTTCGATTTTGAATTTTTCCAAAGAATAGAAAAAGTTCCACTTCGATTCTACTTTTTTTTCTAAAAGAGAGATCAGTTACACTTACACTCTGAGTTTCCCCAAAGAAGAAAAAGTTCCACTTCTGTTTTTAATTTTCTCAAAGAAGATAAAAAGCTACACGTCACTTCTGAACTTTCTCAAAGAAGAGAAAACAAATTACACTTCGATTCTGATTTTTTCCAAAGAAGACAAAAATGTTAAACTTCTGGTCTGAATTTTCTGAAAGAAGAGCAGAAAAGTTCAAGTTCTGGTTTGAACTTTTCCGTAGAAGAGAAAAAAGTTATTCTTCGATTTCGAATTTTTTTCATAGATTAGAGAAAAAAGTTGCACTTCAATTTATAATTTTCCAAAGAAGAGAAAATAATTGACAGGAAACAAAACAGCTTGGCGGTAAGAAGAATTTATGGTTTCTTAGGTTGTATTTTTGTTTTGTAAGAATTATCTTTTGCTTTGTAACAAGTATTTTGTAAGAAGAATTTGTGATCTTTTAGGATATATTTTTGTTTTGTAAGATTTATTTGTTGTTTGTAATAAGTATTTTGTATTTTGTAATAAGAATTTGTGATTTCTTAGGATGTTCACCAGAGGGTGTCATATGGGTGGTACATTGTGTCAAGCTGGCCTCAAATGGTAGGACTCATCAAAAGAGACGTTATTGAGGGTTTTTCGTTACGCTTAAACGATCGATTCTAGTGCAAACGGTTATTTTTGCAGGAAAATAGTTGAAAATGCTCTAGAGATGATGAAGGATGCTATTAGTGTCACGGGACCAAACGTATAATGACGTGGTGCTGTGAAATATTTTGAGGTCATGATGAAAGTGTTGGCTTGCGAGAAATGGTAGGGGGCAGATGCTTAATACCGTGGTGGCTTGTGGTGTTTTGAGGAGCATCATGAAAGGGTTGGCTCACGAAAAACTTGAATCACTGGGTTGAATGCATAATTTTTAGCAAGAGGTGTCTGAAAAGATCTTGGGGGGTAACGAGGAGGTGTCATAGAGTGTCAAGGACCAGTTATAGTGTGGCATAGGTAAGGAATTGTCGGAAAATAATAAAAAACAGAAAATATATATTGGGGTATTCAAACGTTAGAAAACGATAAGATGATGATGCCGGGTCTCCTATGGTGTCACCATGCAGCCTATTTTTATATAAAAAAAAATGAAAAATAAGGAGAAAGATAATTCAGAAAGTGTTTTAAATTCTAATTGTCGTTAATTACTTTGGACTATAACATTCTAGCAATGTAATTCCAGGTACCGCTGTTCAAATAAAAAACACAGTGTTCAATTTAGATCTACAAGCTCATTTCGGGGGGTAAAGGTTGAAAATATCCTAGGGAAAATGAGGGGGCTGCCACGCAGATGACTGATGGGCAGTCAAATAATGTCGTGATGGTGTGAGTTGTTTTGAGGAGCATCATGAAAGGGTTGGCTCGCGAAAAACTTGAATCAATGTGTTGAATGCTTAAATTTTGACAAGCAATGCCTGAAAATGTCTTAAAGGGTGATGACGAGGTGTCAGAGGGTGTCATGGACCAGTAATAGTGTGGTATAGGCTGAGAATTGTTGGAAAATAATGGCAATAGAAAATAGAAAATATATCCATTTGGGTATTAAAGCATTAGAAAACGCTTAAATGATGATGCCAGGTCTCGCAAGTTGCCACCATGCAGCTTATTAATATAAAAAAAAAACACTGAAAAATAAGGAGAGGGATCATTCAGGAAATGTTTTAAATTCTAAGTGGCGTGAATAGCCTTGTACTATCTCTGACAAGCAGTGAAATGCTAAGTCCCCTGCTTCACATAAAAAATAGTATTCAAGTTAGACATACAAGCTTATTTTGGGGGAGAAAGGTTGGAAATGTCCTAGATGGTGATGAGAGGGGTGCCACGCGGATGACAGAAGAGCAGTCAAATAATGTCGTGGTGGTGGAAAGTGCTTTTAGGAGTATCATGAAAGGAATGGCTCACGGAAAACTTAATTCAATGGGTTGAATACGTAATTTTTAACAAGAAATTTCTGAAACTGTCTTGGGGGCGATGATGAGGTGTCAGAGGGTGTCATGGACCAGTCATAGTGTGGCATAGGTTAGGAATTGTCGGAAAAGAAAAGCAATAGAAAATGGAAGATATATCATCTCCGGTATTCAAACGCTAGAAAACGCTTAAATCATGATACCAGATCTCGCAGGGTACCACCATGCAGCCTATTTTTGTAAAAAAAAGACACTGAAGAATAAGGAGAAGGATCATTCTGGAATTGTTTCAAACTCAAAGTGGCGTGAATAGCCTTAGACCATCACACTCTAGCAATGAAATGCCAAGTCCCACTGCTCAAATAAAAAACAGTGTTCAATTTAGATTTTCATGCTTATTTTGGGGGGAAGAGGTTGAAAATGTCCTAGGGGATACCACGCAGATGATAGAGGGGCAGTCAAATAATGCCACTTTGACTTGAATTGCTTAAAGTAATATGATCTAGAGCTTAAAGTTAAGGTGAAGATGTTAAATTAATTTTCTGGAGGGTGGGTTGTCTGAAATCTAACATGCAGTAAAAAAAATTTGGTATTTTCATTAAAAGCCCTTCAGAGTTATCTTTTAATTTGCTTTACATTTATCTCTAACGAGATTAAGTGTAAATTTAAGAGAAAACATTATTCAAATGCGCCCTTGTTAGCTGGGGGTACATTTTCTTGCCCTCAAAGAAACGCTGTGTTTTCATTAAAAGCTCTCAAAAATACCTCAATATAGGGATTAAATTTACCTCTAATAACGAGACCTTCCTCCTCCGGAAAGGATTGCTAGGAAGCCAATTGTTCTTTAATTCACCCGTGTTTTGCATATATTTCATCCTTTTATAAACTTTATTTCGCTTTCCTCTGTTTTAATTAGTGAAATTTTTATTTAAAAAGGTCTCTGTCTTTTTAGATTTATTGATCTTCGATGAATCTTCAATACGTAATCGTTCACAGAATTTAAGCATCTAGTCCCCTCTCGCCTTTATTACTAAATGACCAGATGATAGCATATTTCTAGTAATCGATTCCCCCCCCTCTGAGTATCAATTATTGCAGTCATAGGAAACGCACAATCGTAATTCTAGCATGCACGAAAAAGAATGTATTTCCTAGAATGTATTTCTCAAAACAAAATATTAGAAACACATTCCTGGTCCTCTCAGTTTGGGCACAGCTCCGTTGGATGGCGATGACCTTCCGAGTCCTAATGAAAACATAAATCATTAGATTATAATGGACTTCTGAGAAAAATGCATTTAAAGAAAAAATTTTAATCTTGGAAAGTACCAAACGCCCCACGTATGTGTCTTCCTCATGAAAAAGCGAGGGTTCCCCTCGGGTTCAGAAGAGACGGTCCACGTGAGAATGCGTCATCCATAAACAATCCCCCATTGCATAAGAATTAAAGAAATAATTAAAAATGTCTTGAAAAAAGATCTTTGTAAAATGTCTTAGAAAATGTCTTGAGATGTCCTGAAACATCTTGAAACGTCATGAAGAGAAATGTCTTGAAATATCTTGAAATGTCTTGAGAAAAAACGTCTTGGAAAAAATTATCTAAAAAATTCCTCTTCCTGACGTTCTCATTACGTAAGACCTATGTGTGTGTCCTCCTTAGTTATAAGTGGGGGTCCCCCACGAGCTCTGGAGACACAAACTACATTAGAATGTGTAATCCGTAAATATCCCCCTCCCCATTTACTTAGGAAATAAAGAAACAAAACGCATTGAAACAAAAAATGTCTTAGAAAACGCTTTGAAAGAAAAAAAAGAAAAAAACGCCTTGAACTTCTCGACGAAAAATGCATTGAAATGTCTTGAGATGTCTTGGAAAAAGATATCTTAATAAAATCCCCCTGCTTGACGCTGTCATTACGTAAGGCCCACGTGTGCACTGTCATTACATAATACTCACTTGTGTGCTGTTATTGCGTAACACTCACGTGTGCACTGTTATTAAGTTATTCCCGATAAATCCACGGACGATAGCATTACTCTCAACACCAAATACGTTGGTTAAAATTTTCCTATGATATAACACCTGTCGAGTCAAGCAAGATTCTCAGCCCCGTCTAATACTGAAGCAAGTTTACCTAAGATTGCATCACCCTCTATTACATTGACGTAACACCTGAGTAGATACCTATATATAACTCCGGAACGAACCACGTGGTTTATGGTTTTCTCAGTGAGAATGAAAAAACAGGAATTTTCTCACTTGAAAAAACAGGAATTTTCTCACATTTATGGTTGTTTTCATGGATGGTTATGTGTGTTGGTCAATTTATTTGATGTTTTTCTCGGATGTCAACATCAAATTATGGACGTTTTATGGTTTTGTCAGCGAGACTTTGAAAAACATGAAATTTCTCTTATTTATGTATATTTTTATGGATGGTTACGTTTATTGTTCGATTTATTTGATGTTTTTCATGTCTGTTTTATTGATGATCCAGAAATAGTTTTTGTTGTTGTTGTTCAAGCCAAATTTTGTGACTATCATGGAAACAGTTAGATCATGTGTTTCCTTCTCAGCCAATCAAAGGGCTTGTTTACATATTAGTGATGGGGTGAATATAAGGAAAGGATTTTTGTTAGATTTTTATTAGTCTGTGAATAGAATTCAAGGAGTGAGAAGAAGAACAGTTTGACTTTACTCATTTGGATATATATTTGTAATAATGACGGGACTGTTTACTCTATTAGAAGTTGAGAGTGGAGCTGATGATAATAATACAAGAGCACCAAGCATTGCAGTGGAAATCACGAAAGGATCACGGCTTTGTCTGGAATGGGATGGAGTATGTGCAAGATATGTAATATCCTTGAGCAAATTTAAAATGGAGGATCAATTATGTTTCGCAGCTAAAGTTGATATAGCACATGTGAATAGACTTCAATGTGCTTTAAGTGCATTGGTGAAACATATTGAAGACAATAAACAGTAGCGTTAATTGTACATGCTCTGTATTATTGATGTTGTTGTTGTAATTATTCAATAAAATTGTTTTAAAATTGAAAATGTTTTCTTTCTTTTCTGGTTAGGACTAACGAATCAGGCTTAGTCTAGATTCAGTAGTCAGAGTGAAAGGACTAAAAAATGAATAAATTTGAGAAAGAGAGAATTAGATCAAATCTAGTGTTTATGGAAAAACACTTGATTTTGGATGATGATTTTCTCGAGTTATCTCTTAAACGCAGGATATTCTCTTGTCAGGGAACACTTGACAATATAATGAGGAGTGATTCTCCCCCGTTGGTCTATTGTATGAAACTTTTAAAATGTGACTCAAATGCTTAGAGTCAATTTATTGATATATTAATTGGAACAAAGCAGAATCATATTGTGGATATACTTTTGAAAATATTGCCAATGGATTCAATGTAGATGGCTCCCCCATCATTCGAAAGAGGTAACGTCACAGAGCTACTCCTTTTCCCCATTTCCATCTCATTGAATTTATCGAACGAAGAGGATCAGTTTCGTCTTAGCTGTGAGTGAGTTGACATCGGAAACCGAAAAATGTTCTATATATGTCCATTGTGCATGTACATTCTTGGCAGTTGGAATCAGTGTGAGAATTGTACAGTTATAGATGACTATAGTGAAAAGTGTAAATTATGCAATCCTTGTAAATTACATAGAGGCTATGCAGTACAAATTAAAGGATGTAATTCCTGTCTTGAGGAGGTGTGTGACTCTCATCCTAGAGGACACCTGTGCTCCAATTGTCAGAACGATAAATGTGATCAGTGGGAGAATACTTACCCCGCTATGATTGGAAAGAATCCCAAACGTGATTTTAGTTTATTTCTACGAGATTGGTATCGTCGTGGATTTAAATTATTATGGGAAGAGGAATCTGATCTACGATTCAACTTTTGGGGTAACATGACAATTTGGTTTCTACGTCATCGTTGTGATGACACCACCTACTATGACTATAAACCAAGTGATTTTTATTTGGCAGTTACCGAATGTGACTCACCATTTGAAAACATTGTATGTGATACTGCTTCAAATAGACAGATTGAAACTCGTGAATTTCATAATATGAATGCAAATAGTATTATTGACTATACAAAGAGATATGACAAGAGTGTAGTTACATTGTACTGTAGAAAATGTGACCCTGACTTTGCAGTCAATCAAGATCAATATACAGTGAATCCCGATAATTTACCGGCATTAGCGGTTCACAACAGTGGCCTATACATCGAAAATAAAGAAATCTAAAATGCAGATTTAAAGACATTGTTGTATATATATATATATACGCATTTTATTAATAAACAAATTCACAAACAATTTTTAAGCACTTTACTCTTAGGGCACTGAAATCGATACTATATAGGTCTGAGAGGATATTTTCCACTAGAAAGTCATTAAGACGAGGATTGTCAACATGAATGTGGAGAAACTGCTTGTAAGTATAGCCGCGACATCGGAACACAAAATATAGTAGTGTATGGAAGCCACAGCTTTTAGACTTTAGATCCTGCACCTTCTTCCGATTCTGAATAATAGTTTTCCGACTGCTCTCAATATAGTTCCTGATGTGAGGCGTGTAGAATGTATAGGGTAGACCAAGAGTATCAAAAAATTCAATCGTCTTCATTGTTTGAAAGATGCACAACCAATGACCGATCAACACAGTCGATGGATTGCTATTAACAATAATCAAGGCATTGTTGACATATTGAATTTTTCCATGATAATCCGAGGGCAGACAATAGGATTTGTACTGAGACATGTAGGGGTCCATATTAAATACATTGATTATTTGACTGGTGCTCATGGTACCAATTCTAGCAGAACACTGCCTTCGGGAGTGATTTCCCAATAGGTTTCACATTGATTTAGTGAGATTAGTGCAATACTCTTAGCCAATGGGTCGGCAAATGTACACTCTAAACGCACACTCCCCGTACGTACTATACTTATATCCTGTGTGCCAGACAAATCCAGTACAATGATACCATGTGTTTTAGCAAACATATCTTCGGTTATACCATTTTCAAATAGTTGAGAGTCATGATCTAGGGTTTGCATGGTCAACTCGTACAATGTTCTATAGGATTTATCAAAATATATATTGTAGAGTGGGATACCGTCTACTTTGCACAAAAGAGATGAAAGTCCAAAAATCTCAAATTTAGGCGGACATTTAGTCAATGATCCAATTACACTGGTGCTTTTCACAAAGGCAAACTCAAATATTGATGGGATTTCACCTTTGATAAAGAGTGGATCTTTGAAGGTACACGATCTTCTGGCTACATGAATTTGATCGGTGATTGTATGAGGAAAAAGTAGTTTAATATTGTTGCCATTGGCTCACAGTTTTTCCAAAGCCAAAGCAAGAGAACTCATGACTTGGTGTTTGCGTTCATGAAGTATTGCCGAGGTTAGGGGAGACTTATATCAGGATTTGCAGCAAGTTCTTTTCTCAATATTAAATTGTAGGGTTCAAGAGTCAGTTTTATATCCACTTTAACACTGGGCGGCAGCCAGTGGTTTCTATTAAATATTGCATGATATATTTTTCAAACTTTATGTAATTCACTAGCCTTAGCATTTTTAAGTGCATCTGTACTACCAGTATTAGTAGTATATTCGTATCCGTTGGAGGCGCTTTTCACTTCCTTGTATGACCTGGGTGTCATTAACATGAATTGCATATAGCTTGTATAATTTGAGAGATTGGTGCTTGTGCTCACCAGCATGCCATTGATGTAGACACTAATTTGACGAAATAAATTGGGCAATATACAATTTTCATAGGATATTCCATTGCCCCGAGTTTTCGATGTATTATCAAATTTCTGGACTTTCATTGGCAAATTTATAAATTTTGAAGACACGTCCATAAAGTAGTCTTCATTGGAATAAATTTTATAGTGGAGAAAATCGTAGAGGGGTGGTTGTGGATAAAATTGTTCATAGCATCCATTCTTGACACTCACATCAACATTTTCAGCATTGAATAGATTCAATGAGGCGGTGATTGAAGGCTGAGAATCCTTATGCGGTAGGTAGGACATTTTAGGAGAAGAACTCTAGTTTCGATCTATCAATTCTCTTCCTGGGACTTCTGTTTACAGCAAGCGTCGGCTTTTTCCTTCTTTTCTTTGACAAGAGTGATGATTTCTTTCGTTCCGAACTGAGTGGAGACTGATGAATGATGTGATGTTTCTAGACCTTTTTAAGCCATTACCATTTTGTTTTAATCTTTCGCCAAGGCTTTGCGCACTGGACCTAAGATTTTCCGTAGCACTTTTTTATAAAATCCTTGCCAGAGCCCCAATCGTATAGTGTAGAGAATGCAAAATCTGTCGCAGCCGGTACAAGATATTTTCTAGCCAGTGGTAGTGAAGAGCGAAACAACTTAGTAAACCAACTGCCAAGACCGTAGCCAGACATTGACGAGCGACCTTTGTAGTAGTCCATTCCATTGCACTGTTGTCTCGGACCAAGAGTATTAACATAGCAGTAAATATAAGGACAAGTGCATACCACTTTTTTATTAGACATCTTGCTGTTGAACGATGGGTCGAAAATGGCATGTAATCACAGCCAAACCTTTTGAAATTGCAATGGGATCACCCAATTCGGATCTAAGTGTTAACTAACTGAGTTCCGAATAGCAAGTGTTTATGGGACTATACTGAAGATGCTTTATATTGTAGTGGTGAATATGTTATTGATTGGTTTTTCACTCAAGAACTCGTAAGAGTGGAACATTTGAATAACCAACCTGAGATGTTTCCACAAATGAAGCGTAGAGAAATATACAGGTGTCCGTGGAGAAGGCAGGCGGATAGTAAGCAAAAATGAAATTAGTGTTTCCGGCACTTTTACCATTGATTATATTAAGCTTAAAGCCAAGAACGTCCTTTAGATTATCGTTGAGAATAACCTTTTCACTGGCATTAGGTGAACTAATGTAAATCTTGCCTTCCTCATTCGAAAAGTTGAAATGAAAAGCTCCCTTTTTACGAGTGGGAATTATTTTAGTAATAGAACGACATAAATCATTCATACAGGTGAGTTCCTCGTAGGGTAATTCAATATATGGATAATCCATCCAATTGATTTTTTGAATTTGTTCTTGATCACCTGTTGGTGGCGGCGGCCAATCATAGGGTCTAATTTTTATTTCATATTTACGATCCTTTCTCAGGATGTCATAGGTATTTTTGAGAATACAGTCGACAAGAGCCACTTCATACTTTCCGTTGTCGAATTTGATGGTGGGGGTGAGTTTCGTCCAAAAATCACTTGTTCTATTCAAGTCATTGTAGAGAGGATCAGAAACATTGGACATGAAAGTCACATAGAAATCATTGGGCATTGTCAATATCTTCAGCACTGACCCAAGAATCAAAATCCGAGTTGTATCCTAGCCAGTGAACAAGCAACTGTTTCTTACTCCTACGATTACGACTCTTTAATATCTTTTCAATTTGATAAATTTCACTAGTGTTTCTAACTTTTTGCAGTTCATATTCATAAAAAACGCCGAGAATCTCATCATCTTTGGTGTCTCGCAGTCTATATGTTATGGGTACGGTGTCTAGAATTTTTGACACTTTAAAAAGTTCAGTGCTCCATAAATAATTTCCTTTTTCAAAAATATTGGTGGTTCTATTAATTCGAACAGTATCACCAACATTAAATTTCTTCTTTTTTTTCTCTTTTTCACCCTTGGAGTATTGCTTTAGAAAAGCATCAAATGTATTTTCATTGTAGTGAACATCCTGAGGGCTTGAGTTGGACAGAGATCGATGGGGTCGATGGTTGTATATCTGCATGATTTTATCTAAATCATGAATAAAAGCCGATGTATTTTTCAGGGTACAATATCTTGAAATTAATAGACGAATCGTTCTTATTAGTCGTTCAGCCAATGCAGCCTTTATCGGCCTGTGACTATGATTAAGCGTTGTATTATATTTCAAAAGAACCTTTTGCATTAGTGGATTAACGAAGGAATTACCGCAATCCAATTTAATTTTTCTATTCGAATAATGTTCTAGAGTTCTTTCAATGCTCCGTGTAACTTCATCACCTCTCTTTTATTGTGGTCGAATGCTGTAGGGAAAGCATCAACGGATGCTGGTTTTAATTAGACTAGATTTTGTATGGTACATTGTGACGTTGTTGAATTGCGTCTAAAGTTAAAAGATCCATTTGAATTATATGCAGAGGGAAAAAGGCTTTAGTTTGTCGATATTGTTTACTGCGAAGCTTGTGACTCCGATGTAGTCTGTAACTCGGTTCATTTTGTAGATACTCTTTTGCTTTTTTCAATGTGGTGGTGTCGGAGACTTTAGAAAGCGCTTTGGGGGAACTTAAACTCCCCACCTCACCAATATTTTCATAAACAACTTTCAAAACTTCAACCATTTTTAGCGTAAACATGTAGTCTAATGTCCATTCCCCATTTGCACACTGGCGGGTGAATCAATTCGTCTTCGCTTTTGACAAGCAGTCACAGGTGCTTTAAAATCAGCAGTGTTGAGTATACTCTCAAAGACGTTATCTTCTTCTTTTTTATATGAAGGTGGAGGAGGAGGAGGACATCATTCTTTTATTTTCTGACTACTTTGCCCAGAGCAACTGTTAAATTTGTTGCAGATTTACGAATACGGTCATGAAAAAGGATTATTGTCATTGGATATAAGTCACTTACAATTCGTCACCATATCACAAATTAAATCAACTAGATTATAACTTTTTCCCTGAATTATAATTCGCTTCCCTGTGCTCTCGACTTGAACTTGATCCCCAGTTTCCAGCATGAGATAAGATAATACTTTTTTACTCTGTTCACGATAGGTGAGTGGTAATATGTTTCCAATTTTCAATACAATTGAATTCAAGTCCTTCTTCTTTAATGATGCTGCAGAATCTTGAGGAGATGTTTCATGTTTAGAGGGATCAGTGGCGGTGGCGGCGGTGGGTCTCTCACGATATGGTTTATGTTTGTCCACACGTCGCAATGCATCTTGAAGTAAAATCAGTTTTTTGTCATCGGCAATATTCTCATCGTTAATGAATTTGCTTAGATTGTCTTCAAAATGTTCGACGGGCGAGAGGACAAGTTCAAATGGTGTCAATTTATAGGGTTTTGCCACTCTCACTAGAGAAAACTGTTCACAAGTACTGCAATGAGCGTTAGTAAAAGCGTGAAGAAGCGACCATTCGCCTGTTGGGGTCGTGGCCTTTTATTTAGTGTCAATTATAACTTAAAAGCCCAGGTATGGAACGTTGAACAATGTTGAGGTTTCTTTCTCCTTGAACATTATTACAGTCTTAAAACGCCCTAAGGCTAAATTAAAAAAAGTAAGTAGATTATCATAATTAAATCATTGTCAACCCCATGTTTGAGTATGGCCTTCCTAAGCAAGGGTTTTGAAGTGCTTAAAACGGAAAACAGATGCCGTTGTTCGTGTAGTTTCTTCAGTGTCATAATGGCAACTAATAGCCTTTTCTACTGTTCACCGGTAGATATACTGTAATTTCATTGTTTAAAATGTCGGTGACTAGTCGTAGATCCTCGGGAGCGCTCTGATTAAGATCAAAAAAAATTTAACCGTTGGGCTTGTTAGTCGCCTGTTTTTACGCTGACAACATAATTTTAGGAGGGCCGGGGTTTTTCTGCTTATTGATATTTTTTAGAGTGGTAGAAAAACTAACGACTCGATAGATAATATAGACAGTGCAATTCAAAGCAAGGGTTCGCATACATTTGCTCTGATGAAACAGATTGTTTAGAACTAGAGTAACGGAAATGTGTTAATTATGGGAGTGACCAGTGAACAGTGTTAGCATTTCCTACGAGAACTGTGCAATGGATTCAGCGAAATCATCATTAATCATCATTGAGCTTAATTTAATACTATTGAAAACATCAAGTCTACGAATGAATTGTATTGGTATGGATATGTCAACGGCTTTTATTTTAGCATAGGACCCCTGCAAATTACTATAGCAATATTATATTATTTTCGCCTTCTCCAAAAAAATTTTATCGTAATTTTGAGTTATTATAGTTAAAAGTGTTGTTTTCCCCGACATTGACGGCCCACACAGAAACAATCTGAAGGGTCTTTTAAATTGATACATACTGTTGGGTTTAACTGTCAGAATACAACTAACTCTAAATCATATGTGCTCAATGAATAAGTAGCAATAATTTTCCCCATAGATCTATCTATTCGAGAACAACAAAAAAAACAATATTTCATGGCAGCATTTATTTCGGCACTGCATGAAAACAAATATTTGCAGTCAACATGAACTGCACAACGATAAAAATAATAACACTTGTTCAACAAGAACAGTTGAAAAAATTTCATGGTGGTCAACATGAAAACTTAATTTGTTCAACATGAGCTGCTCGGCAATGATAACACTCTAAAAAAACAAAAAAAACTTTTGTCCATCATCAGCACTTATTGTCTTTAAAAAAACACTTTTCTGTACAGCACTTCTGTCAATCTTTTACAGAACTTATTGTCAACTTAAACACTTTACAAAAAAAAACACTTTTCTATACAACAACAAAAACACAGAAAACACTTGGAAAAACAGACACTTGGAACAATAGCACAGTTGAACTTGATTACAGTGAATTTAAAGGTGGGGTCCCCCCCCAGGGCCGCGGGGCCGAAGGCCGGCCGGCTGCGGGCGGGGACCCCCCCCCCTGGGCGGCTGCGGGAAGTAACCCCCCCCTCCCCCCGGGCCTGGTGGGGGAAAAAAAAACACTACATTAGGTGTCCAGTCACTGCGACGGCTGCTCCCGAGTATTGGTGGGGTTAGTGATGGTTAATGCGGGGGGTAGATTCACAGGTTGAGTTAAGGTGGTTAGAGTAGGTTTGGTTAGATGAACAGTTGAGTTAAGGTTGGAGCATTTAATATATGAACGGGTTGGGTGGTGGTGGTTAGTTGGTTAGTCAGATTAGGTTAATTTATCCAGACCAAGTTGATTGCGATAGTCTATGCATTCAACTCGGTCTGAAATACGGTAGTGGCAGTGGGGTAGGACAGTCACACCATTCTCGAGCACATAGACTTTGTCGGATATACATGACATTGCATTCTTTTCCACTCTCACAGTATAATTTCTCTACTGTAGAGATCGAATTGCAAGCATCTTTCTTCCTTGCACATGGTCACTTTCTATACAGTTTTTGCGCATGTTAAGTTTAAAATTGCTCGGTACAAAAAGTTTAGGAATCTCTTTAGACGTCAGCGTGTCATCCTCTCACACTCTTTCAAGAAAATAGACTTCGCGACCTAAAGCCACCCCCCTGGATATCAAATCACTCCCCGTCTCTGATTTTAACATTAATAGTTAGCTGAGGGCTTGACGTTTCACCAGCTCGGGGTAGAGGGATGGATTCCAGTTGGTGAAATCCATCCGCTAGCTGATGTGTTCCCCCTTTTCTAAATCACCCAATAAATCCAATTCAGCCCCATTTACCTTTAACAGCAGAGAATCTGTATCCCCATAGTAAACTTGACCCACCCGTAGTATTGGCAACGTGGACAATGGGTAAAAAAATAATCAAATTAGCTTCTCGTGGATTTCTAGATCTTTCATAATGCTTGCTATACTTTTTTTAAACAGTTCGTTTTGCTTACACCAATATCTACGACAAATAAGAGTTTCTAGACTAGTGAACTATGTAAAATTGGGATTAGCACTAATTCCTGCACACTCTAGAGGGTCAGTCACGACGTCGCAGCGAGATCTATTACGAACGCTTTCACACATTTTGCCAAACGCTGAATTTAGAATGAGCTTATACATTTCCTTCTCCACCTTTGAAGTTGTCCTAGAGCGTTTTTCAACAAAGGTGTCGATAAATGTTTTCAAATATGGTCGATGATTGAACTGCAGGACCCTGTGTATTTTGGTGATCTTGAAACCAATGCTCACCATCCAGTGCAAAAGCACATGGTGAACAACAATATTCTCTTTAGGGTCCAAATCAGCAATCAGTTTCTGTTTAGAGGGAGTCCAGTGCATCCCCATATCCTCAACCAATGATCGATTGTATGGGCTCAGAGAGCCCCTGCTCACGGGCCGATTGATACAGGGGAAGACAAAATCTCTGACTGAGTCGTGAAGCGCCAGTGGAATGTGACCATCAACTTAAAAGAACCATCCTTGTGGCCCATTGTCCTCGACGGTGGTAATGTCGGGGAACTCACAAGAATTCTCAAGCCATTGATAGTTCCCACACGGCAAGGAGTAGTGAGACATTGCCGAGGGGTACAACGAGTTCATGTCAAAGAACACTGCATTTGACTTTGCACCGGTGCTGCTATTTTGTCCGCTCGGATCGGTTGATAAGATGCGGTCCCCATGAAAAACATACCCACCCCTCATTGAACGCTCTACAAAAAGGTGTTGAATCTACGTCGGTGATTAGACCTATTTCCTCCCTGCTAATTTTTAAAATTAAATCCATCGCCAACTGAGGTGTGGAAAAATAGTATCCTATATCCAACCCAAACTCTGAATAGATTTGGTCTGTATTCTTACAGACTATATCCAACAGAGTTAGAACGTCACCGGCCAAGTACAGTCTACAATAATCCCACCCATTTTCACAATACCTCTTAGACCACACCTTCTTGGCAAACTCATACTCCGCGGCTGTGAATTCACTGTTGGTCAGTGAATTGTAAAAAGCTTTAATTGGACGGAGTTTTACCTCGCTTAAGCATGCGCCAGAACAGTAATAGTCGTATGCGTATATACCTTTGCAGGTCAACAGGTCATACATTTCACTGTCTGGAAAGTGCTGTTTAAGCAAGGGAAAGCTATCAAAATTGTCGCTTTTTTGCACTTGAATCAATTGACTCAATGCCTTGGGAAAAAAACTAAGGGAATCTAAAAACCTGATTTTATTCCAACTCGTATGCCCATTATCCACTGCCTGTCATTTCAGTTCGAGAAGCAACAACTTCTCAGCTGATTTGGGGATAATGTTATAGGTAAATGAACTATTTACCCAAGAACAATCTACTCCCCCTCCCTCCCTATGCATACGTGCCAGTGCCGGTAAAATAAATTTTAAGTCATAATTTTAGTTGTGAATAAAAAAAGGGATAAAAAATTGCTTGCTAACATTTAAATTACACGATTGATGCGCAACCCCCCTAAAATTGCTACCCCCGAGGATATTTCCTGCCACAAATGATTATGGTCTCTGACTTTCCCCCTCCCCCTCTTTTCCCTTTAGTCCCCTTATCCCCCTCCTCTGCAAACTCTCCCTTACATACCCAACATATTTTTTGATTTTTAATCGCGAGACGATCCTCTGCAGACAACACCATTGGATAATGAGTATTTATCAAACGAAAAATAGCACCATGAGCCTTGCCAATCAGTTTAGTCAGCGCCTTGTCCATGCAATTGAGCCCCTCATCCAATGTTTCTACTATTTCTAACAACCGCATGGTGTTAGAATTATCTCTTTGCGCGTGGGCATAGGAAACTGCAATAGCCTGATGTTCTTTGACTCGATTTGGATATTGGGGGTCATTCACCTCCACCAGCTTAGCTTCACAGTCTAAAGATATTTTGTTGCACTGGAGAAGGGTGTTCTGGAAATTTTTGAAACGTAAAATGGCCCTATCCCGTGAAACCGTTACTACTGTCTGATAGCCGTGGCGGCTACAATGCCTCATATGATTTCGCAGCTTTAGTTCAGTCCAAAATCTAGAGAGGCATGTTGGACAGTAGAAACGGGCACTCTGTTTCTTACCTTCCCTCAGAACCCTACTAGTGTCAGTGATAGGTTTAAAATGACCAATTACATGTGGTTTACTAGTTTGTATGTGTATTAACCAAACTCAGTCCCTGATCAAACCAACTGAGGAGCCACTTATAAGAAATACCACCCCCTTCTTTTTAGAGCGATTTCCAGTTTCAAATTCTGTTTCGGATTGTACCACAGTAACGCCAATATTTAAGTGGACATTAGCCCTTTCAAAAATATCAATAGATGGAAGCGTTATTGGGTATTTTCCTTCAAAGCATGAGAAATATACAATGGGGAAATCGGACCCGTCCTTCCCATGTACAGCCCAATTGTCTAAATTTTTCTTGGTAGCGTCACGTGCAAGAGGCTCGAATGCTGAGATGAGGAAAGCATATCTCAAACACATATGATTTTTTTCAAAACAAATCCGCTGGACAAATTTACAACCCTCTAGATCTAGATTATATTTTAAAACCACTGCCCTGTCTCCACCTGCCCCCCCTCTTAAAATAAAATCTCTTAAATTAAAAAATATTAATACTTAAATTTTAAACAAATCGAACAAAAGATCCACTACCGTTTTCATTAAAGTTCTCAAGATGCGTTATAATTTGATCCACCCAATCCGTGAAAACACCCTCAAAATTTTCCAAATTCGAATAAACCAAACGCATCTCGGAATGTACATAATGATAATAAACTTCACTTTCCCCCTCATTTAAATAGAACACTTTTAGAACAATAGAGACCTTAATTGAATCCCTCCCCCACAACTGAATTTGATTCTCCCTAAGTGCATAAATTTTGTACATATAGTTTTGCACAATTTAGATAAGATAATAAACAAATTTCACCGCCATACGTATATTCAAAGTGTCACCAATCGGTGCAGTGTAAACAACTATTGCATTTAAAATTCTGTTGGATAATTGAAAGTCTGAGACAGTTGTACCCCCTCCCCCTCTTGTATATTACCCCCTCCCACAAGGTGTTCAAGAATAGGGCTATGGGAAGCCGCCTCATTCGATTGAAGTGGGGAAATGTTCATGTAATCTGAGGGGGAAGGGTTCCCCCTCAATTCACCGACAAAATCATCCAAAAGCTGCATAGTATTTGGACTTAGCAATGCTAAGTCCGAATCTGAATTATCTACATTACCCTGCTCAGCTGTGCTATTATCAACATTTAAAAAAAAAATCACTTAAAAGGTTATCAATGTTAAAGGGTATTTCTAGGGAATTACCATGCAATTCATTGATATTAGATGCTTCATTGTTTTAAATCCCCATAGGCGCGTCCTCTCCTTCTCCAACTGACGAGCCGGAAGGGTATGGTGAGTATGGGACCAATGCTCCAGCCTACAAATGAAAAATAGCTTATTTTCAAAGTGTTCAAATCATCCCCTACTGTTTAAAATTTGGATTATTATTTACATATTTTTTAAAACGTACTTAGTAGTAGTAGTAGTAGTAGTAGTAGCGGTATTCAAATAGTATTATTTGGTTAATTCACTGTTCCCCATAAACTATCTATATTCTGAAAGTTCCAATTTCCAACTTCATATATTATATTTAAAGTTTAAAACTCCGCTTTACATAGAATTGAAAATTTTATTTTGTTCAAACAACTCCCCCCCGTCCCCCTTTCCACTATTAACCCCCCCCCCCCGGTCCGGCCATAGCGGTGCGTCCCCGTGGCGCGTCCCGCAGTGCTTCTCGGGTCCACCGGCCCTTCCGGGACTCCGCGCTGGCCCCCCCATGATATAAGATATTTACAATCTAAAACATGTCATAATATGTTTTGATTTTGTTCAAACAATTCGTCCAAATAAAATTTCATATGAATACTCTTTATCTGACTTGAAAAAAAAACATGATTTAAAATTAATAGACATCTTCTGTCATGATACACAACTCATTCAGATATAAAGTTTTTTTTTATAATATTTGTAGAGGCAAGGCGAACAATTCGTTTATTTTGCAATAGAAATTACCTAACCTTACTATGACCAGAATATAGTGCCTTTTTTGGCTTCATTAATCTAATTTAGCAAAAGGGTGAATGGCATGCACTTGACGTGATTCAAAAGGGAGAACATTATATTTCCTTTGGGGAGAAAAAATCTTTCAATATTCCCGCTGAGATATACTTTTACGCAGTGTTCGAAAATGTTGCATGTAGAAAAGGTCTATAAAAGTTGGAAGAAATTGATAGATATTTCTATATGAATGGTGGGAAAAAAATGCTTACATTTGCATAATCCGTCTGGGCTTGGGTGCCCGAAGGACCAGGTAGTGCATGTTGGAGGGTGGAGGGACCGGTGGCGTTACATTCTTGTACAAATTGGGCTGCGGCTTGTACAGGCAGCGTCGGTCTTGAATAGTCGATATGAAGGTTGGATTGGCCAGTGTATTTGGGGGGCTTCGGCCAGCGACCATACTGCACAACTGTCGCCTTCGCAGGGGGCGCATTATTGGCCCTCGCTTTCTTAGCGGGTGGAGGCGATTGGCATTCTTCACAATTTGCCTTAAAAAGAAGAGAAAAAAGTTAGTATTGAATTAATTTGCCCCTTTTTTACAGAAAGAAAGTTAGTATCATCATCCATGTAATTTTGTCTAGAAAGGCATTTATCACTAAGAAAGCACAACGTAAAAAAAATTTCATGAAATATACTAGTCGCATCCTTTTTTGAATCTGAGAAAGAAGAATTATGGCTCACCGAGTCGTTCAAAATTCGGCCTATAAAGGTCAACCTAAATTCTTATTTTTTGGTGTTTCTGTTCTTTTCTGGTTTTAATATGCATTGAGCATGCCTTGTTTGATGCATTTAAAGTATTAACGGTATTTTTTATCTTTCCATATCCTTTTACGATAGCTGGTATTTACCCCACCTACAGAAAAAACAGCCCGCGGGCAATCGCACCCAAGGCCAAGCTCCTTGAGAAAAGATATTGAAATTGATCCCCTCCCCCCACCGACATATAACTCATCCCGGGTACTCGTATAATTACGGGTCCCGTAGTCAGGACCCATCTGGTCGATTGTTCTGTACGAAAATCCCCACGACAAATCAAAGTGTTCCCGTGGAATATTTAGTAAAAAAGTGAAGCAGTGATCTGAGCTATGTTTCTTTTTCAGTTATACAATAAATAAAAACATGTTTTTAGTCGCATCCTTTTAAATCTGTGAAATCTATGGAAACTAAACTGCTAACGACCAGGAAATGCTTTAAAAAAGGGTAAGAGCTAATTATAGGCTTCGCGCTGGAGCTTTGTGTCAAAAGCAGAGCGGGTTAATAACAACAGTGACGGAAGTCAGTAGACAATTTAAATCACAATAGAGAAAGGCTATAATTTTTCGAAAGAAAATTATTTATTTTTGATAGAATTTTGGTTGTAAAACAATGGGGGATGGGGTTTGGTTTTGAGGTTAAAATAATATTTTTTATGTTTTCCTAGTTAGTATAACGATTGTACTGTGCTGTTTGTATTGTATGTGGGGGGGGGGTTACCCGAATATAGTAGAGGGTAACCACGGAAAACAATTTTATTTTGAAAATAAAAAATGAAAATGTACTCACATTGCTAATTGTGGCTGCCAAGGCTTCAAGTTCATCAATAATTTCATGTGTTCTATCCATTGTGTTCTGGAACTTTCTGATAATTTAATCACATTGAATGCCCGTTATATACGAAATCTCAAGGGTGAATTGTTATGTAACGGGGAAATCATATGTAACCAGCCCTCTGATTGGCTGAGAAGGGGGATGTAACCGACTCGCTGATTGGCTGAGAAGGAAACATGTGATCTAACTGTTTCTGGGAAACTCATAACATCTGGCTTGAACAATAATATCAAATACTATTTCTGGATCATCCATAAAACAGACATGAAAAACATCAAATAAATTGACCAATACACATAACCATCCATAAAAACATACATAAATGTGAGAAATTTCCTGTTTTTCAAATTCTCATTGACAAAAACCATAAAACATCCATAATTTGATGTTGACATCCGAGAAAAACATCAATAAATCGAACACCACACATAACCATCCATGAAAACAACCATAAATGTGACAAAATTCCTGTTTTTCCAAGTGAGAAAATTCCTGTTTTTTCATTCTCACTGAGAAAACCATAAACCACGTGGTGTAGTCACGATCAATAGGGGCATCTCTATTGATTTCATATTGATTTCACTGATTTCAATTTGCTGATCCGGGTGGTGAGATCATTTGACAAATTATCGTTTACGTTAGAATTTCAGGGGAAAAGATAATTTTTTTTGCAGAATCAGAAATTCAATTACAATCGTTCTTTTTTTCTTCACAAATATAATGTTGGCAAAATTAACGTAGGAAAGCCGGTGCAAGTTAGCTTTTCCGTAGATGCCAATTACTAAAATTTAAGAGCGTAATAAACACCAGGCTGCAAAAGTAAAATGCAAAGAAAGGCAAATCATGTTTAAAACAGAAAAAAAAATTGAGAAAAATTAAAAATAAGAATATTATCGGGCCAATTTCAAACTAGCTAAATTCACCCAGTAATTAATTCAGTGTTATAATTTACATCTGATGGTAATGGAACACTGTTTCTTGACACTTAAAGGGGGGAGATTCAGCAGATGCTGATTAAAATAACACCTTTATCAATTATTGAAAAACAAAAGAGTGTCTACCCAGCCTATCGATACCAGTACCTATTTCAGTGGTACTAACAAAAGAAGAACTAAGCATGATAAAAATCGATAAGAAGTTGGGGTGTTTCACTTTCAGTGTTCCATTGCAAGATAACTTATATGCACCTCTGTACTTGTTTGCCCTTGAGGAAATTCCAGAAAACAACGAAAAAGCGTTGAAACCGAAAACAAGATTTAGATCGAAAAATACCAGTGGGAATAGCTAATTAAAAAGTATTTGGTATTGCTAAATATTTTAAGTAAAAGTTGGCTTTGCCTATTGATTTTCTTAAAAGCTTTAAAGGAGGCTGAGGGTGGTAAATTTGCTTCTAAAGCTCTTCGATTTATTATATTGTTCCCTCATCGGCTACAGTTGTAGATTTTACATATCTCTTGGGTATGTTTAGTTTATCAATTTGAAAATGTCAGGAAGACAAGCCTTCCAGCTAAGAGTAGGATAATGGAAGCCACGGAAATAGTAGTGTTTAAGTAGTGTCAATTGGGGAAAGGGAGGAGGAAATTTCTCCCAGATTTTTGCCCCCTCCCCTGCCATATTTTGAAAGCAACGTTTTGGTATTTTCTCTTTAAAAGATCTTTTTGTTGTTTTCATTGAGAAAATTGAAAAAAATGCCTCCTCTCCAAGATTTTCAAATATATTTACACCCCGCCCCCTCTATGTTTTCGTGAATTCCCACCACTGTGAGTATGACTGTCAAGCGAGGATGCATCAAGAGATTCAGAAAAATATGTTAGAGGTTTTCCTGAGAAATTGTCTATGGGTAGTTTTAGGTACACGTTTGACTGCTCGTATATATTTAAAAAACCAAAAAGACCACAGAACGAATATGGTTCGATCCCATTCTAGGGATATATTGTCTAGGGATATATTGAAAGGGATATATTGAAAGAAATATGTCTAGAAAGATGTCTAGGGATATATTGAAAGAAATGTTAAGATGGCTAGGTAACGTTTGAAGGGCTAAGACTGCAAAAATAGGCTGCAAATGATTATACTTTTTGGTCATCAGTCTGGGGCCACTAGAAATTGTAGATGCTTTTCAAGGGCTTGAGAACAGGTCATGAGAAAGGATTTAAAGAACTCTATTAAAGAGAGTAAAGACTGAAGCTTTGTTTTGACTAGGGTGGAGGAGGGACGGTCGCAGAAAGTTTGATCTTTATAATGTGATTGGCACACACTCTCAGACTTAAACCGATGAAATTAAATCCTACTTCTTACATTGGAGCTATAGGACAGTAATTCCTCTCTTTCTGTTGTTACGAAATATCACATTTCCAATTGAATATTAGCTAGTGAACATTTTTTTATTAATTATTTTTAAAATTTTTTAAGTGCAAGCATTCTCTTTTGTGCAACTTTTAATTTTCACATTAAACTAAATCCATCTTTTACTGCTTCTTCTTGGAGTTGCCGTCGTCTTCAAGTACAAATAGGGCTTTGCAAGAAGATCTATAACTATTTGTGCCTTCGGTTCGTAATTCCAGGGGCGGATCCAGGATTTGTTTTAGGGGAGGGGCAAAATACTTTGATCTGATAAACTTGCGTTTGAAGCAAGTTTATTTGACGCAATCTTGCATTAATTAAGTAAATTACACTACTTTAGACTACGTTATGGGGGACGTCCCCTCGCCCCCCTGGATCCGCCACTGCGTACTTCAGGCTCTAATTTAATAGCTTCACCTATTCCAACCGTTTATCAAGACTCACTACCAGCTGAAGTAGGACTGTTATAAGCATCGATCTCTAACTTTATCAGATTTTATGCGTGTAACTGTTTTTGAGAAAACTTGATACTAAAGCATGGGGCCTTAGGTAGGTCAAACATTTATCATGCCTTTTACAACTATATTTGTATTAACTTTTTTAGTATTGCTCACTAACATTAAGCTACTATTAAACATTCATTTGCGTCCACAATGTTTCTTTATTTCTGCAAGAGCTCGTCAAACTTCAAGTTGGTCATTCATTTCTGTAATTTTAGGGCTCAACTGCTTGTCCTCCTACTAAAGGCGATATGTACGATCCAAGTCCAGAAGATACCCGATCCAAGATCCAATTTGGGTCCCTTGGCATATCCCGCAAGTCTGCAATTGGTTACAAATGTCGATAACTGCCTATCGTTGTCTGGACCAAGGTCGTGTAAGCCAGCAGTTGAATGCGCCTCATTCTTCGTGGAAATTGCGGTGAAGCCTGTATCATGTAAAACAAAACATAATACTTATGGGACTTGCTGCAGAGAGGAACTCGGAATTTTTCGTAAGTAATTTTTGAATCTTTTTGCAAATAATGTTTTCTTGGTTGTACAAATAATAAATAGAAAATTTAATATATGTGTTTTCTGCAACCTTCAGTATGAATTCAATATGTACATATATATATATATATATATATATATATATATATATATATATATATATATATATATATATATATATATATATATATATATATATATATATATATATATATATATATATATATATATATATATATATATATATATACATCTCTCAAACGTTGCTTGTCATCTAAACGCAGACAATTTGAGCTTTTTCTTGATGTCACGACGTCCAAATAGACCTTAAATTAGAAGTAGTGCCTTTGTAAAATTAACTTTTTTTATTGGACCTTTAATTTTTGCCTCAGCTTTTCTTTTGTCATTATGAAAGACATATCGTCGAACCTTTGTTTCTTTTAGTTGTTCAGGTTGTGGGACAAAAACTTCTTCTTTTGCCTCGGCTTGTCTTTTGTCATTATGAAAGACATATCGCTGAACCTTTGTTTCTTTTAGTTGTTCAGGTGGTGAAACAAATACTTTTTTTCCTTCCAGTGATATATCTAGTCGAGGTTTTTGATTTTCAAAAGTATGGTAGGCATTGATGACCATATCCATGTCAAAATCCAAAACCCAATCATATCGCTATCATTTTCAATTTCGAAACGTTTTGACCCTTGCTGTCCAGATTGATTTTCATTGACTCGCTCACATGTTCGGTGTCGTATGTCACGTTTTTGGGTTTTGATTCGTACGTCACGTTTTGGGTTTGACTTCAGACAATTCAGCAATGGCCTTTGCTTTAACTGCCAGCATTGATGTTGCCGCAATTGATGGTCCAGGTGGTCGATTTTCAAATCTTATCACGTTTGATAGTTCAGTTGGTGGTTCCAAAGGATCATCATTTATAGTAACTGCAACAGCAAATTTTTGTTATTTGGGCCTTTCAAAAGACATTTTGTTGGATAAGTGACTGACTACGTTTGGAATTTCAGCTTGACATAACGAAGCACTTTCAGCAAAGAAACCCAACTAATTTCAAAACTTTCAAGTATTTTTCTGGTTTACATTAAAAAACTAACATTATTGCTCAGACCCCATAAATATTTTTGCAGTTTGCAGTTAAATAAAATAACTTTATTTTAAATAAAATAAAATTTTCAGGAATTATTCTAGTTTACTTAACTATGTCTACAAGCTTCTTATAATGACAAAAGTTCTCTGTAAAAATATTGATTTTTTTTTTAAACATTATATGCAGTTTTTCGTAAGAAATTGATTGTATTTTTAAAATTATATTTTTAATTACGAAATGTTTTATAACTAGATGAATTTCATTTAAAATGAACTATTAAAAAGCTCTCTACGATGTTCCAGCGGCAAGCTATCTGAGGAGAAAGGGAGAGAGAAAAAAAGATGCCATATACGCAGAATATCGTGGTTTCAGCCACTTTTTTTATTTTCAAGCTAATATATTTTCCTTGTTGTTCAAGCCAAGAGACGTTAGTTTTCCTATATAGGGGTAAGTTTCCTAGGTTCCTAGCTACCGCTGCTACCCGGATATGAATAACATCATATGATATCATGAAGTACAATTACGTAAATGTCGACACTGCAATTTTTATTACATGACGTCGTCATATGATGTCATGAAGTAAATAGCGTACATGACGTTTATTTTTCTTTTTTTTTTTTCAATGTTGTCCTGAAAACGACCGCGGTCTAACAACCAATCCTTATTCCAATTTTCAATTGTGTTTGATGTCTGTTCTCCCAATTATTATAATAAAAAAACAGTAAACTAATTTTGCAGAACTTTGTAGCCACTTAAGTAAGAGAATGATAATTATAAGTAAGAGAATTGGTTATTAAAGTAAGAAAATAATACTTTTACCGTTAGGGAAACGGGGAGTAGTCAAACTCTTGTTTGTAGTAAAGACACCATTCATTAGAAGTACATAACTCCAATTCTTTCGGAAATAATGGGGAAGAAAAGCTTTCAGAAAGTTTTTATTTTTAATTAATTATATTTCGGTTTTTGATTGCAGAAAGTTTTGAGTTTTTGAAAAATTTCTTATTTCAAAAAAAGTTTTTTTTAACATCAAACTTTCATCAAAGTATCAAAACTAGTATCATATTAGTAATGTCAAATTACCAATGTATCAAAATAAAGAAAAATCAAAGTTAAGAAAGTATCAAATTAAACACAGTATCAAAGAAACAATAAGCAACTTACACAACTTACAACCCTTATACCGTAGATCGAAGTCATGACGTTAATCACTAAATCCAATTATCAAAGTAAGCAAAGCATCAAAGTAACAAAAATTAAGTTCCGTAGGTTGGAGCCATATCCCTGGGGATGGTGGGGAGGGTCAACGCTGGAAGAATAGTTATTTTGCCTTTTAACTAATTTGAACAAAATAGTATCTCGAAATTTTGGCCAGATGCCCTTTGGGAAAGTGGGGCGTGGGCTAGTTGGCCATTGATC
Organism: Artemia sp. Qi Xiang Cuo; assembly: GCF_049724085.1. Taxonomy (NCBI): domain Eukaryota; kingdom Metazoa; phylum Arthropoda; class Branchiopoda; order Anostraca; family Artemiidae; genus Artemia; species Artemia sp. Qi Xiang Cuo. The sequence goes on along the minus strand of NC_142802.1, from coordinate 74,157,387 downwards.
ACTTTTGACTATTAAAAAAGAGCTAGAAGTTTCAATTTCCAATTGAACGTGCTCCCTCCAAAGTTAACACTACCACCCCTTCCACAGAACCTTATATGCAAATAATTGGCAACTCACATAAGTTACAATCCTTGCCCCGGAGGCTACGGAAAATTTCTCAGCCCCTGAGTTATGTGGGAGAGTGGGGGCTTGTTACTTTTTTATCACTTTTGATTCTTAAGAGCTTACATCTTACATAAGTTACAATTCTTGTCCCGGGTGCTAAGGAGGATTTCTCAAGCCTTAATTTATAGTAATTTGAACTTTGGACTATTTTCAGGAAAATGGCTATTTCAAAATTTTTATCAGATGTATTTCAAAATTTTTATTTCAAAATTTTTATTAGAAAATTTTTATCCGATGTATGGGGGAGGTAGATGTCTTCCGATCACATTTGATGCTTCTTAAAAATGTAACTAGAACTTTCAATTTCCAATCAAATGAGCCATCTCTGAAGTTTGTACGTCCAACTCTTTCATAAAACCTTATACACCCTCGGGTCATGGCTTACAACACTTGCATCTGGGTTCTGATGGGATGTGTCGACACAAAGTTTTTATTATTTGATCTTTAAACTATTTTGAACAAAATAGCTATCTAAAAATTATTATTGGATACATTTGAAGCCCCCTCCAAATTTTATACGAACATCCCTTCCATAAGAGCCTTATATGCTCCCAGGGCACATTTTACAACACTTAGCCCTGGATTCTGGGGGAGGGATTGTTTTTGTCCCTGGAGTTTTTGTTATATTATCTTTGGTTTATTTTGAACAAAAATAGCTATAAAAATACTTCGATTGGACTCATTTGGGAAAAGAAGGCTGGGAGGGAGGGGGACTAGTTGCCACCAAATCTCTTTTGACTTTTAAAAGCTGAATTAAAACTTTCAATTCCTAGTCATTTGAGTCCCCTCCAAAGTTTATATGACCACCTCTTCCATAAAAACCTCATACGCCACCGCGGCATAACTTAAAGGTCTAAGGCGGGGGCTAGTTGCCCTCGGATCTCTTTTGACTCTTAAAAATTTAACTATAACTTTCAATTTCCAATTAAATGAGCCGTCTCCGAAGCCTATACGAGCATCCCTTTCATAAGAACCATATGTGCCCCCAGAGCATAACTTATAATGCCTGCCCCCTGAACCTGGGGGTTTTGTTGACACTGGAGGTTTTTTTCTGACCTTTGAACTATTTTCAACAAAATTGCTATCTTAAATTTTTTATTGGACGGGTTTGGGGATAAAGGCCGCGGAGGGGCTAGATGCCCTCTGATCAGTTTTGACTCTTAAAAGGGGCACTAGACCGTCCGATTTCCAATTGAAAGGAGCGCCCTCCGAAGCTTATGCGACATCCCCTTCCATATGAAGTGCCTCTGGGAAAAAATAATAAATAATAATAAAACATTGGAGCCGTATGACCTTTAGTATAGGCAATGCTATAGCGTTGCCTCTGGCGGAAGGTTTGATGATGACAGGTCAGGTCAAATTAGGTTTGGTTTGGCTAGGCTACTTTGGGTTAGCTTAGGTTTCATTTTTAATCTATGGTTTATATTTAGAACCAAATTTAGCCTAACCTAACCTAATCTAGCCAAACCTTACCTAAACTAACATAATCTCACCTATTCTAACTTTAACTTTTACCATCATACCTTGCATAAGACTGAAAAAGCTGACTCGCAAAGCTGATTGAATCCAAGCAGAGAAAAAGGAATTTTTGGACATTCACTAGTGAATGTAGACATTAACCAAATGTAGGACATTCACTGTTACACACACACACATATATATATATATATATATATATATATATATATATATATATATATATATATATATATATATATATATATATATATATATATATATATATATATATATATTTTTATTATATATATATATATATGTGTCTTAGTCTATACAGAAATGGAATAATCACACTTTTGTTTAGATGGCCTAAATTTTTTGCAATTTCTTTTTTAATTGGTATAAAAGGTGATTATATACATTTTCGGGGGAAGAGGTAACGATAAAGTAGGAGTCAAAAAAGCAAAATTTATTCAGGGGGGAGTGAAAATTTTTAGGAAAGTTTTTATCCGAAAAGTGCAAAAATGTTCCTTAGTGCTGCATAGTTTTGGACTCTTCCTGTATTTTGGTTTCCTAGGCAGTAAGATGACTGACAGCCCATGCTCTTCTCTATAGCCGTCCTTGTTCGTCCTGTTGTGTTCAGGTAAAAGCAAGTATATATCTTATTATAAAAAGAAAATTCTTATTGAGAAAAATAATCCACTTCCTGGAAAGCCCGGGGATGGGGTGTCAAAAATAGAAATTACCCGTTTGTAAACAGAGGCTTCATAAATACATTGGTAATGAATAGAAGGTAATAAGTAAGTCAAAAAGGTAATATTTTGTTAGCGTTGTATACATTAAAAGAAAATGATTTTACTGGTGGACCGGAGTTTTCATAATTGTGAGTAGCGGGTGAAGAAAGATAACTGAGAGCGTTGACCAGAACAAGAACTTACTGCTAAATTTGCAGTATTTGAAAACAGGCAATGTAAGTGTTTTTGAACCCAAAGGCCAAGAACGACAGAAATCCACGAATGGTCTCTATTCTTTCCCTGGGAAATTCTTTCCCGAGACTCTCGCTGAATTTTGTAAAAAAAAAAGAAGAAAGAAAAAAAAAACTTGCAGAAATTTGATACAGGTAATAAGCACATGTTGTCTTCCAATTCTTTATGTTTAAAAACCCGTAGAGGCTGACTCGAAGGTACTTGATCATTTGATTTAGGGAGTTGGCTTCTCTTTTTTTACGCTAACTATTTTCTTGGGCCTTTTTTGTTGCCCCAAACCTAATTTGAAACGAAATCTTGGGTCAAATGAGCCTTTGACCCTAAATTTTTTTAACACGGCAACTGCCGCAGTGGCTAGAATAGTTTAAGTATAAATAACGTATTTCTAACCTACTTAAAGAAAGTATTTAAGTATTTCAATTTATTTATCATGTGCTTAGGCATTCTTGACGCTCAGCCATAATGTATATCAAGTACTACCCTTCTTTTGAATTAACGAGACTATAACCAATCTTGCATCATTTTTTCCAAGGCTAGCAAAAAATGAAAGAATAAACTTGTCACTAAATTTCAAATTCAACGTTCTCAGACGCTTCTGTTTTAGAATAACTTGTAAAATTAGTTTAATTTTATTGAAAGCTCATTTATTTTAGGGCTTGGAGTTAGTCGCTTCCCTCAAGTCAGCAAGTCTGTAGCCCTTCCTACATCAATGCCTCCAGCAGAGCTTCAAAAAATCGCTCAGCATGGGATACAAATCATTGAAAGCTTGGTCAAAAGGGAAGCCACGGGATATTTTCCTTCCCGTAGAGCTCATTCAGGGCAGATGTCAACCACATATGCTCATTCGGTAAATCTGAAGCCGAAAGAAGAGTCGGTTAACCTAGGATACAAAGCTATCAAATTAGCGGAAGTTACTAGGGCAGTCGCAGACAGGTAAAATAATTTATTTAATGCTCTAATCCACATACAAAAAGTATATAAGACAGACCTTCAACTGGCATATCTTATGAATGTTAAAAAATGGGTTGGACACTAATCACTCATTGAACCTATTTGTAATGAAAGTACTAAATGCTAGAAGACTAAGTTTCCATGTATATTAGAAGATTAATTTATTTAATCGTTTAGTTCTGGTTTATTACATTAATTCATCATGGAAATAAAAATCATAAGTATTCACAGAAGAACTTATATTTACATCATAAGTTACTTTAATTCCATGTAATTTATTTATAGAAGATCAAATGGTCTGCATAGGCTTGTTTTTAACAGGTAACATTCACAAAAACATTTTGGGATGAAAATAAAGACAGACGAGTACAAACCCCAAATTTATCGGCTACCAAAATTGCTCAGTTGGACATTTGTATCATATATACATTTTGTCTTTGCTCTTTTCCTACTAGGGAAATCAAGCAATTTTCCACGAAGATTCTTATTAAGATAAGGCCTGATTATAGATCAGCAGCGATAATTCAAAACGCGTCATGTGATATTTTGCATGACAGAGGTATACAGCGACTCCCACAAACTACACAACATTTATACAAGGTTAAATAAACATTGTTTACCAATGTTTATTGGTAGGTTAAATCTGTTTTCTTCTGCATTATTTGTTCCTAAGATCTCTAAAGGTTTGTTGGTTGTTTTTTTTTTCAAAATTTGTAATATCATTTTTATCCTAGAAACAGTTCGGAAGAGGAGATTATGATATCAAAGTATTCTTTCCCCATCTTAAATGTTTAAAAATTATTTCCTGGGTTCTCACTAAAATTGGGCCTATGGCACCTAGACCAGTGCTCCTTGGGATCTAAAATCAGTGTAACAGCTTACTAATTTTGGGGTTCAAAGGCATCTGAAATTTGGGTCGCAGCGTTCTAATTTCAGAAAATTGGGAAAACCAACAAACAAAATAAATTAGAAGATCGTACCACCCCCTATACGTGTGGTATACTTTCTGTAAAAAGATTTGGCTAAATTTACTTCAGAACTAGTGATGGCGCATAGGATTTCAAATCGACGTTTCGGTTGCAGGGTATTGTCCTCACAGGGACAGGTAGCAAACCTGTCACCCAAACGTGTGGAAGCGGAAATCGAACCCCGGGCACAGCTATACCAAGGAGAGTATCAGTCCACTGCCCTACCACAGGGGTTATAAATTTTACACTGTATACAAAATATACTGTGTACATGCCTGTATATTTTGTAGTAGGTATTACATGTAGGCTATACTTTTTAGGCAAATATATGTTTAGCAAGGTCATATCCTGGAATTTTGTTCATATCCTGGGGGGGGGCTACAAAAAGTAAACTTTAATAAACGTATCCAAAACTTTTTTTATATCCATTTTCGGTACATTTTTATGAGTCGAGCAGATTTTTTTTTGGGGGGAGGGGGAATCAACCCCCTAGCTCCCACCCCTTGACTCGGCCCTGACATTCAGTATTGATATTTTTCATTTTGATAGTTATGGGGAATGGAGGTTCTTATGTAAAAGGAGATTTATCCCTACTTTTTATTACATCTGTATAATTCATTTATTTCTTATTAGCGTGATGGTTTTAGTAAGTGATAATCCTGTCGGTACCCTGTATTCTTCGGAGGTAATGTCTGGTCATCTAGGCTACGTTGTCAGTTTTCTTCGGCTGTTTTTAATTAGCAATTGGCATTCTTGATTTTAGACAACTTTATGTATCTTCAGTGCTAAGATTAACAAGCTGCTGCCCCGACCTTAGATCAGACAAGCCCCGGCCTATCTACCGAAGAAATGGTTTAGTTTTTACCGACATTCCTTTGACAAAGAAAAAACGGTTTTTGAAGGTCCAATGAAGGCACTTTGGGTCTAGTGACAGTATAATTTATTTTATATTGATTTTATCTCATAACTTTATGCAAATTAAAACTAACAAAGCTGATCAGCTTTTTGGAAAAATATCCTCTCCATAATCAGGGCACATTCAAAAGTGACCAATATACAATAAGATAATATCGAAGTAACCAATCTATATGATTTCAAAATCAAAAAGATTTTAGCTAGTAAAAGAAGTTATAAAAACTTATTCACCAAACCTAAGTTACTATTTTAAGTTCTTAGTATATTTTTACTTCCCAATAACCTCCTTCAATAATCACCATGAAGGTAGACATTTTCAGTAAGTATATAATACACTGAATGATAGTACACATTAATGTTCCAAATTTAGAACTGTGTATTTATTTATACTGTATCATTGCGTATAAACTGAGCTATGGAAAATTCTTAATGAATCAAAAATATTTGAATCAAGTTGTTTTTGACAAAAAGGAGGTACTCAGATTTGGAATTTACAGAGTAGACTCTTTTGCAGTGTGAATTCGCTACCAGCGTGGAATTTTTCTTTCATAAAATAATCAAATTTTTTCATAGTTAGCGCTACTTACTAGATTACAGATCAATGTCAAAGAGATGTCGTGTCGAGTAATTTCTGTATAAACCGATTACAATTTTACCGATTTGAATTTGAAAATTTGATTACGGATATTGATTAGTAATATTGACCACAAAATGGGTGGTAGTAAGGAAAATGTATAGATTTTGATTTTGAGCCTTGTATCTCGTTTGATGAGGATATGGGTGAGGTTAGATCTGTTTTCAAAAAAAAAATTTGAGCTCATTTTTTCTGAAATTTTAAATAAGGAGAAAAAATACATTGCGAAGCTTATAAGAAAATTTTAGATCTGATGAAAGACTTTGAATTTCTTCAAAGGATTTGGATCATGTTACGGACATTCTAAAGGTTTTGTAGTTATGCGCAAGAGACCAAAAAGATCCAAGTGTGTCATTTATCGAACCCTTTGAGATCCAAGTAGGCTCAAGCATATTTTTTCGCTTGCATCACAACTTACAGGTGCGGAAGTTTGGCAGAGTGATTGAACAAATTAAATAGTCGATTCTTTCCTGATCCGGGTCAAAAGCTCGGGATTAGTTTCAGCAAACCTTGCCTATATCTTATTCTTCTTTACAGCCAATGGGGCCTTTGAGGAAATCAGTGCGTTGCATTTTTAGAGTGACTTTCTTTTTTGTTCGAAAATATATCTAATCTTGTCTTATAATCAATTATTTTGAAAAGTATTCTCAAACACTGGTTGCTCCTGATTAAGATATTTTTGTATCAGCCTGACCTTTCAACCAACCTAAACAATTATGTTTTTGAACTAGGAAAAAGGAAAACGGCAACAGCTAAGAAAACCAGTGACAGCCATCTCAAAACATAGTTAAATCGTAGTAAATCACCGGGATTACATATCACACTCCGATCGCATACGATGCATCGAGCACTTAGTCGAATTCAAAACTGTGAAAGAGCTTATCAGCATGGAATGTCTGGTTCATATAAATAGTATTTCCCCTCTAAAGATTCTTTACAGAAATCAATGAAACATCTGACTAAAATAGCTTTTGAGCAAATACATAAAGAAGAATTCCAGCTTATGAATTTTTGGGGATGCCGCTGCCATTAAATAATCATTTTGAGCTTCACCAATGACTCAATTAATATAAGAATAACCGTTCCCGAGTTTAAAAAATACTTTTAGAAATTTCCAGAGGATTATCAGATGGTTGATCTGGTCCTTCATATTTCAAAGCGTAATGTTGTAATTTTCTATCTGAGAGATTCTTTTGATATTGTAGTAGAAATGAAGTTTGGACTTCTATCAGTATTTTTATTCCCAATTTTTGCACTGAGGACAGTTGAGCCGTGTTCTCGACCAAAATATTTGCCCAGTTTTCTTCTTTTTTTTCTACCTGCTGTAATTTTCCTCGTTTTCTCTTCGTTAATTTTTTTGCTATGATGGTGGAGCACTGTTCCACACTTTATATTTAGTAATTTCTTGTGATTTAGGCCTGCTGAATAATTCTACTTTTTCTATATTAAATAAAGTGTATTTTTAGTCTTGCTTAGTATCTTCTGTATGTCCCCTCATTGACACATATGGTTTATTTAACTTAAAATTACGAGGCTGTACGACCCATGCAAAATACTTCAGGATCTAAAAGTGTAATTGCGCAGCTGGAAAACTGACGACCTGTGGCAAAGTTGTATTTCTGAAGTTATCGTGTTAATAAAGTGTCTTTACCTTTTCCACAAGCTACCTTTTCCCTACTATCTTTTCCTTCCTCTTCTTCTTCCTTCTTCTTCTTCTTCTTCTTATCTTTTTCTTCTTTGTCTTCCGTATTATCAATTTAACACGATGTAAAGTCCTTGGATGTTTCTTATAAAAAAAAGAGTAAAAAGTTATAGCGCACTGTAAAAGTTGACTTAGCATTGAATAATCATTTGTAATTAAATGAAAGGTTACTAAGAAACGTCCACGACAATCAAAGGGGTTGGGGAAGAGGCCACTTGAAAAAAATTTCAAATAAGAATATTATTGAAGGAAGTGAAAAACGAAGTTCTGAAAAGGATGCGGGGAAAGACCTTTTGCAACCGTTTGAAGATTTAAGCAGTTTTAGCTGTTTAAAGCTGTTTAAGTTTATTTACAGTTAAAACAGTTAAAGCTGTCTTAAGGTTTATTTTCCATGTCAGCACAAAAGTAACTAATCACCGCAACGCCGAAGAGCATAAGCAAAGTCATAAAAAAAATGGTTTGAACACAAACTATTAAAAAAAAATATAAGAAAAGCTGAAATTTATTACTTAAATTAATGAGAGACAATGCAATTGTTAAAAAAGAAGGTAGGCAGAAATAAAGAAAGGAAAGGATCAAGGGATTATTTGCTTACCAGGGGAGCAATTTGATATTGAACGAGGGGGGCAACTGCAGTTTTCCAACCCCAGTTTATCCCTCTCCCCTGGCTTGATGTTAGCCCCCTGCCAGATAAAATTTAGCGTCTTAAAACATATTTAGTGTAATAAAGCTGCTCAATTTCACTTGATTTGGGAAAATCTGATCCAACTTCGCCCCTCCCTCCCAGAATTTTGACAGTATTATCCTCCTTATCCTCATGGAGCTTTTTCCTAGTAACGAGGGAAAAGATTTGTTGGTACATTTTTCTGGGAAAGACGATGAGGATATACGTGGAAAAAGGAATAAAGGAAAAAACTCGCACGTCACTCCTCGTATGAAGGAAAAAACCTAGCAAAGAGTTAGATATTTGAATCGACTATGGAGTTCTTGGCAGCAGCCAAATAACAGATTGAATGGAAAATGAGAATTAATATTCTTTATCAAACAATGTTTTCGAACTAATTGTTTAAAAATAATGAATTCTAGATTATATCTCCCAGCACATTTAGCCGGAACGGCAACTCAACAGATAGACGTATCAAAACACTCAATTAGCAGAGAGCTGTGACTTACGGCCAGTGCAGTGTATCGACTATAGCTTTCCATATCGATCATACGACGGTTCTTGTAACAACAAAGAATATCCTAAATGGGGAAAGGCTCTGACACCTTTGGAAAGACTTCTACCACCAGATTATTACGATGGTGAGTAATTTGAAATGTTATTTCGGTATGTACATGCATCCAGGGGCATGACCAAAAATTTTGTCCAGAGGATGGGGGGAAAGGTAGCACCAAATGTTTTTAGGCGCGGAGTATTGAATATTATGATTAAAATATACCAAATTATTATGATCTCCCACCAGATTATTATTTTGGTGAGAAATTTGCATTATTAGTTTGATCTATACATGCATCCAGGGGCATAACCTGAAATTTGGTCCAGAGGATGGGGGGAAAGGTAGCACCAAACCTTTTGAGGCGCGAAGTGTTAGATTATTATGATTAAAATATACCAAATTATTATGATCTACCACCAGATTATTATTTTGGTGAGAAATTTGCATTATTAGTTTGATCTATACATGCATCCAGGGGCATAACCAGAAATTCAGCCAAGAGTATACGAAGTTGACACCAAGTCTTTTCTGGGGGGGGGGGAGAATGTAGTTGATATCTTGCAACAAAAAGAATTGCATAAATGTGGAAAATCGCTGACAACTTTCGAAAGACTTTTACCCTCAGAATATTAGGATGGTGAGTAATTTTAGTCCTCCATTTTATCCATACTTGTGTGTTGGAAAAGGCGTAAGCAGAAATTTAGTCCCAAGATGGAGGATAATTCTGAAAATATTCTGGGGGTGGATTGATGTTGATATATTTATCGGTGCATTATTATTATTGGTACTGGTGTATTATACACCACTCACCCAAGTTTACGCTGTGTAAAACTCGAGAACAAACCGGTTTCTTCGTTACTTAGAAACAGATTTGGGCTATATATTTTCCTATTAGGGGGGGGAGTATAGCGGGTCTGCATGCAAAATGTGTTAGGTACAATTATTCTGAATATTATGAAGTAAGAATTGTTTTCTAACTTCCAAATGTCCAAATACTCCCCCCCCCCAATGTGCAAATATATAGCCCAAATTATATATTTCCCATCTATGCTCTCCCTTGTTTTTGTCTTGATTCACGCTAAGCTGAAAGAAACCAACGAACTAACCGGTTTGTTCTCGGATCTTATACAGCGTAAACTTGAGTGAGTGGCGTATAATACACAAGTACCTTATTATTATAGTGAGTAATTTTAAGCGTTAATATGATTTAAACATTCAGGGGTGTAACCAGATATTTGGTTCGGAGGGGTGGCCACACTTGGAATGTCCTGAGGGGTACGATTAATTTTGTGTCCTGTAGTATTCCGTAACACAAGAACCCAGTTGGGAAGGGATTCAGACCCCGGCCCATCTAACTGCCTGTCCCTTCATATATGAATAGGCTTGTGACTTCTGAAACCCTCAGTTTTTTTAGCTAATAGGGTTTGGTGGGACCAATTCTAAGTAGCAAGTCAAAGGGGACTTTTTTCGCCGTCAAAGACCATTTATCCTTGGGATGGTTTGATCCTCGGTTCGTGAGGTCTAAGACTGAGGACTCTGAGATTTTAGACATTTTCTAGATTTTTAGGGAAACATTCTGGAGAAATCAACCTAGCAATATCAATCCGACTTTTCATAAAAAAATTTATTTTCATCGATTTTTCTGAAGCTTTTATCGACTGTTCTAGTTGTGCCTTTAGACTGTCGAGACACAATCCAAAATTCTGATGAAGGTGTGGGGACGGATTTCTGAATTATTGTCATCAGGATATTTTCCAGAAGGGAAAGCTGACCTGAAATTCAAATTCGTGGGAAGTAAGAACCTTTGTTCTTACTACACCCTTGTGGAATCAGAGCTAAACACGACCTCTGAGCCACTAGAATCCCTAAATTTTGTTCACGAATGCATACAGAAGAGATTCCCATACCTGAGGTATACTCGGTGGAAAGTAAAAGTAAGACTCCTAGTGGTTAGAAACTCAATTTCCGATCCTACCTTTTTTGGGGGAAAGTTTGTTTCTGGGAGTTCAGGCTTTGAGCTCGGTGCAATCTTTGTGGGTGAGTGTGAGCCTGATAAGCTCTTTGTGGAGAAGAGGCACCCCTAAGCTAACCTTCTACCATAGCTTCGTCTGGAGCCTCCAGAGGCACACAGGGCGTCAGTTAAAAGCCTACAATATCTTTCAAGGTGAGCCACTGCATACACGTCCTCCAACTCAAGAATGAGAATCTTATTGAGGGCTGTCTAGTCATGTCCGTGTGTCCTACAAAGCCTGTCCTTGGTTTTTCTTGGTGATGGTTGCTTCCCGGCTTAAAGCGAGAGAACATTTTCAGAAGTCTATCACTTAGCTCGTGTAGGATATGCCGAAGGCATCACCATCTTCTTCGTCTCACAGCGGAGGCAATATTTGGTTGGTCCGTGCGAGTAGTTTGCTGTTGCTGACATGATCTTTCCAGCACACAGGACGTCAGTGAAAAGCCTCCAATATTCTCTATGATGAGCAGTTGTGCACACGTCCTCCCACTCAGGAATGGGACTTCTGTCAGTTCCTATATCCTACAAAGTGGTTTCTTTGATTTTTCTCGGTGACTGGTGCCTCCCGGCTACTATTAAAGGTATATTTTCGGAAGTCTATCATCTGGCTCATGTAGGATGTATCGAAGGTATCACCATTTTCTTCGTCTCATAGTGGATGCAAGGTCTAGTTGTTCCACACAAGTATTTTGTCGTGGCTGACATGGTGTTTTCACCTGGTCCTTGATATCTCGCGAACACAATTATTCCCGGTAATTAGGTGTTTTTTAATGTTCTGTTGCTAACTTTAGAAATTGTAAAATTGGAAATTGTACCTAGCGTCAAATTTTTGGGAAGGGGTTCCAAAATCCTCGTCATCACAAGATCTTCCAGAAAAAATTGTCGAATATTGACCAAGCTTAGTAGAAATTAAGAGTAAGTAAGTAGTATGGTTTTAGGAAGTGTCTACCAAATCAAGCCTGTTCCTGGGGGGATGCTTATTGAATTCTTTTACTCAGAATATTTACCAGAGGGGGTAGACAGATAATGACTAAAATTGATGGAAATAAGTTCTGCTATTTTGTGTGTGCTATTTAGGACTAGTATATAACCCTAATTTTATGGAGAGGAGAATGGCAGAGATCCCTTTAAATTCTTGCTATATTTAGAACTAGCAGAAGTGGTTATCAGATATCAACCAAACTTGAAAGGAAAGGATAGCAAGTGCCCTAGTTTCACTTTTGCAGGGTTCATAACCATTCTAACCTCTAGAGTTTCTAATTCTGGTCATTTCGATATCCACCAGAGTTGGTTGCGGGTTTACGACCGATCTTGGTGGAAAGCAATACCAAGGATTTAGTTATGCCTTTTGCAAGTTTTTCATTAGTACAAATTATTAGTAGGTGTTGATGAATTTAGAGAAACGTGGTGGGAAGTATGAACTAATATAAAAGCTATACTTCTTAGGGATCAGGCAAAAATCTAATTTTTATACGGAAGGAAAAGGTATGGTGGTTAAAAAATCTCTCATTCAGGACACACGGAAGAATGGGGCCTTGAATTTCTGCCAAAATTGGTTGGAAGTAAAATATGGATTAAGTGCAATAGTTATGATTTTTGGGGGTCATAACAACATCTACCAAATACATTCGTGTAATAACGACAACTACAAATAATGGTGTTGAATCTCGATCAAAATTTGTAGGAATTAAAAACATAGTTCCGTCTTTTGGATCTATATCTGACTCAGCCTCTTTCATGTCAAGAGGTCCTTGGATTCTTTTCTTGAGGTCATTCGCCAAAAAGTATTGGTGGATCTCAAAGAAACTCAGTGGGAAGTAAGAGTTATCGTCCTGCATATTCCTTTGTAGGTACAGACCAGTCCTATAAATCTGAAGAAGATGTTCCAGTCATGCCTTTTGGAAATCAGAGCACAATTCAAACTCTAAGAGGAGGGAAACGGGTCTCTTTATACTTATTTTCAGAACAGTAACCAGAACAATTTATCGGATTCCAACGGAACTTATTTGGAAATTAAATTCGATCTGCTATTTCTAAAATTTTTCAAAACAGGGAAAGATTTGAATTCCATGTGGAGGGACTTCATTCTTATCCGTTCAAGACGTTTTTCAGAAGTATTCGTCAGATCTTAATCAAACTCAGTGGAGCGCAATAGCTAGTATCATAATGTAGCCTTTTGGTGGTCTGGACTGGTTTAAACTTTTGTGGGAGGCAGTGGAAGGCTCCCTAATTTTTTGTACCCGGCAGGTCTGTCAGTAGTAGAAATTATATCCCAAATGAAGTTGCTGGTCTTCCTGTTAGACAAGGGGTTCAGGGGTTAACTCCTCAATAAGTGCTTGGGAAATTGATAATTGTAAATGGCGGCCTAAACATTTACTGCACCTATTATATTTACACCTCCCCTTTACTAGGGGAAATCCTAAAGTTTTACTACACAAGACCTCTTAAAGACTGAACATCTGTTTATCTCTGACTGGAGACATGGTAGTTTGCAACGGCCTATTGGGTTCTCATGTTCAGAATCCACGAAAAAAATATTTCTTATTCCTCAAACAAGAGAGTATATCTCAATGTTCATAACTTTTCAGTAGAGAAAAAATAAGGTGTTTAAAATCTTTTTTCAAAATCTTTTTTGAGGGAAATCTGAAGAAATTACTATAAGTATTTGAAGAAACCTGCATCAATTTGTTGTATTGTTTACTAAACTATGTTGATATTTTCTTTAACTAGAGGTACTGAAACATTTTTTCGTTAATCATATCCTGTAACCCATACTTCTATGAAATAGATATACTTCTTAAAAGGCAAAAAAATAGGATATAATTCATAATAAGTCCTTTTTTATTATGTTTATTATTAGAAGTGAAAATGCATTATCATACCTAATCAAACAGGCCGTCTGATATTTTCAAAGTGTAGCACAATGAAAATAAAGTTTCAAAGGTTGAAAATAAATTTTCAAGTGTTTCACGAAGTGTTTTCTCTTCAAATATTTAAATAGAAAACATCTTTTAAAACGTGCTTGTACCTTAGAAATTTAATACCATCTTGATGCCTAATTTATAACATTAAGCAAACATGAGATATGGTAATTTGTCTTTGGTAAGAAAGGGAATAATTTTTCCCCCTATCAAGGTCTGTTTCCTTACCACCTATGAAGTGTTTTGCCTCTACAAACACGGCCCGTTATCAAAGATTCTTTCTTTTGTTTTGCTTTGTTTTTATGACACATATGACGCTGCCGGTACAGATGCCCAATATTCCGTAAGTCAATTGCCTGGTTTGACTAGTTTCAATTTATTTGTTGAGCCTTTGCTTCACAGTCTAGGTATCTATATAGTAATGACCGTTCCTACCTTCTCCATTGAAGATTTCTGGGACACAGCATGTCCCCTATATATCTTTTGGGCTCCACCTTCCCGCGTGCGCAACGAAAAAATTTTAGCGATGCCTGGTCATACTTTGCGGTTGAATTATAGCTAAGATTATCCACTAACTACAGTGCTATCATTATTCACTAATATAGACTGAATAATTATTGTAATAAGTTTAATTGTGCAGCTGTTTTTGCAAAGATAAAAGACTTTGTTTAAGTTAATTAATACCTACACTGACAGCCCTTGCTCTGAATTCTATGTTAAAGTTCAAGTTAGCTACCAAATACTAGACTAGCTCTATCTCCAAATACTAGAGTATCTTGAAGTAAATAGCCCAGTCTACTTTATCTATTAAAATAGATGGCCTTGGATATCTACAGCATGTAGTGAGAAATTTTGTTTCTGCAATATGAGCGAGAAGCTATTTTTAAACCCAGTTTGAAATTTTCTGAAAATATCGATGACTGATGGTGTGAAAATTGTTTTAATAGTAAAAATAGCAGTTGAATACTAAAATGCAGACGTAACTTTGCAATCTAAAACCAGACCAATGGGAGGTCTAGCATTATTCGTACTTTCAGATGTCCGCTCTAGTTTATTTGACACGGGTGATTGTTGTCTTACAATTAGGGTTGAGAGTTGGATCTTCATTAATACGTATTTGCCAATAAATTATGCTAATGATCAATCTGATAAATTATTCGCCCTTTCTGTACAAAAGCTTGGTTCATGTTTGGGTAAAGTTAAGTGAATAGGCTTGCCCTGCATAATTTCTGGCGATTTTAATTGCGACCTCTCAGAATTTGGGATTCATCAATCAGCTCGTACATCAATGATAATGAGTATGTTTGGCGATTATTTTAGCGTTCTGACGAAAGATAGCGATTTTACGTATATATATATATTTATTTATGCCCGCTTATAATGGAGAAATGGAGAAAAAAAAGCGGAGCACAGAATGAAACAAAAAAAGAAGAAAAACATGTTCAACACTAAAAATTAAATACAGGTAATTCATTCACAGAAACAGTTGAGTCAGCGGTGAGTCGTAGAGTTTACTGAGGGATCGTCTTGAGGCTCTCCGTTCTAGATCAATCACCTTGGTTGATGGATCAAGGATTCCATATATGGATGAGATCTCCGTGTTAGAAAATCTCAGTGGAAGTCCCAGCAAAAATTTTGCAAATCTGTAGTACGTGGTTCGTATTTTTCAACGCTCGGTGAGGGACAACATTTCCCACAAGGGTGATATATACCAGATGGCAGGAGAGACGACGGCGTTGAATAGTATGTACACAATTCTGCTCGAAATTCTACTCTAGATCATATTGCTGTGTCCCACAATATTTTTGCTGAACTGGTGAAGGTTATTATTGACTATCAACAATCTGACCATCTCCCTATTACATCTTCTTTGTAACTCCATGATTTCAAAGAACAGAATAATTATGTGACTCCTCCTAGAATAAAAACTCGTCGTGATTGGGTTAGAATCAATTCGGATTTACATGCTTCTTGTACAGGTTATATTCTGAGTAAAATAGGGGCTCCTTTCCACCTTTTGCAAAGGTCAACCAAATTGCCAAAAATGAAGTGAGACTTTGCCTGGATATGTATGTAGTCGACATCAGCCATGCTCTTTGTTTTGCGAAAAACCAATCTGTACCGCTTCGGAAACTCCATAAGAGTATTATTCAAAGCTGGTCTTCGAACCCTGATCTCGTAGCTTCTTGCCTTGAAGCAAAATTTTGGTTCAATGTTTGGAAGGATTGTGACCGTCCATTGACTGGTGCTGTGAATCTTGTTAGTCTTTTTACAAAGAGAAGTTTTTCCAAGGCTCTCACTCTTCATCGTAGAAACCTAGTAAATGCCAAATTGGCACGTGCTAAGAATAATAAAAATCTTCTTTTTAGAATTATTTCTCGCAAAGATAGGTCTCCACTATTTTTATCTGCGGCTGACATTTCTGATGAGGAATGGTATACCTACTATGAATCCGTATTTGCTGCTCTTGATCAGCACCTTGAAATATTCTATGAACCTGAGTTCGGTCATTTCTTTGCTACCAGTCCAAAATACATTTAAAATTTGGTGGGGAGGCATTAATCCAACACATGGCACTTTTAGTGCCAAGTGTTTTGTGCCAATTTTTACACAGCGAATCGTACCCTCTTCTTTCTGCATTGGAGACCTTATCCCAATTCCCAAAAAAGGAAAAGTGAATCCAAAATATTCATCATTCTGACCTTTTACGGTGGCGACCTCCTTTTGCAAGGCCTTCGAGTTTCTTTTCCGATCTGAACTTGAAAAGATGTGTTACACCTCACCTCACCAGTTCGGGTTCAAGCGGGGAATAGGTTGTGCTGATGTTCTTACAGTTGTAGCTAATGCACTAATTGATGTCGAATCTTCAGGAGAATGTCTTGTTCTCGCTATTTACGATATCAGACGCGTCTTTGATTCCCTTATCCACCCAGTTATAATCCTTAAAGCGGTCAAACGTGGAATGAATTTCTCGGTGATTCACTGTCTTCGAGATAAATACTCTTGACTTTGTGTTCGTTTAAAACTACCTCCGGATAAAAATATGCCCCCTGTTGCCCGTAGGAAATTCATTCCAATCTTAAAAGGTGCACGCCAAAGAGCCGTATCATTTCCCAATCTTTTCAATAATTGTGTTTTGGATGCTCAAGACCAGTGCCCCACATCTCTGATTCTATCTTTTCTGAATCTGTCTCTAGTGTGTTATGCAGATGATATTTTGAATCTCAGCCGTACCCTCCAAAGAATGAATGAAAACTTTGTCACACTTAAACAGGAGTATCTTAAACTTGGTCTTTGTTTCAATCCTGAACAGTCTGAAATAGTGCTTTTTAACTCGAAAGGTAAGCCACTGTCCCTTATAGCGCTAGGGGATACCATGGTTAGAGCCGTTGACCACCTCGTTTATCTAGGTCTTCCCATTGGTTCCTCGCTACGCCACACCCAATCCCTGCTCCTAGACCATCTCACACGACGTATATCTGTTTCTTATGCACAAATTGTTTCAGTAAAACTTCGATTCTACCGCTTACTATTAGCTAGCCTTCTCAATGCCGTAGCTTTCCCTCAAGTTTTTTACATTGCCCCATTTTGGAAGCTGTTTACTAGAACTGATTGTCTGAAAGTCCTGTCCATTTTCTTTCGGTTTGCTTCAGTTGCCTCCTTGGCATCGAAATTCTCCTTTAATCAGAAAATTCAAACTTGCGGATCTTAATCTTGCAATCCTTAAATTAATTGCCAAACATAACAGAAAATTGGATCCACAGAATGATTGGGACCCTGTTTTAATTCAATAATGCTCTAATTCAATAGTGTTCTGTTTTGTTGTTGGTCTATGTCAGTGGTTTCTTGTTCGTTAGCTTTTGTTTTGTTTCTTTTCTTTTCCCTTTACTCCATCTATTCATTTTTTGTGATTGATGGGTTTTCAATAAATAATAATAATAATAACCACAATGCTTTCTAAAAACAACACTTTATTTTAATCTGATCTGACTGAATGCCAAGTAGTGCATGACGCTTTTGCGAGATTAATGGATAGTTATGTACCTTGACCACTGTCCCTTTGTGGCGCTGTGATGTGTCCTATTTCTGAAAAAAAAATTCATGACTGTATATATACCTAGTCTGTGCTTTGCTTGAAGGAATCAAAATCAGCAGATGGGTTTGATTTTAAAAAAAACCTGATGGAGACGTCTTCAAATACACATGTAGCGTCGTTAATTGTGCCCAGCAGTAAGAGAAAAAGTAAAGAATTTTTACAAGCAATTCTTTAAAGTCAAAGGAAGTCTAATCTGCAATTCAGACATCGGCTTTCAGAAGAAAAATAAGATTTTTATCCGTGAGCATTAGAGTCTTGGAACCAAAAGAAAGACTGATTAGATCGTCTTTTATATCTTTTTTAAGGATTTAACAGACCTTACCAAAACTTACGTTGTTAGGATTTCACTCAAGTATTGGTTTGTTAAGAGTTTTCATTTTCATGCCAAAAACAAGAAAATTACACTAGATAACTCCGGGAAAACTATTGTTGTTAATAACTACAACGGAATCGCGCTATTTGTCAAGATTGTGCCCACAGGAACAATTTTCCTAACCATGCCCAAAAGTATAGAACATTTCTCATGGAAATCTTTTATTTCCGGATCTTTGAGTTTTATGGAGATTTTAGGGATATGGGAATACAAATTCTTTCGGGGAACTTTCGGGATATTGGGAACACCGTATTTAAGAAACTTTAAATATGCCAAATAAATCAAACATTTACCACTACAGCAGGTAAAACCCACAAATATTCAATCTAAGTACCTACCTTCGTATATTTGAAAATTAAATATAAGGAATCCGTTGTTGGTGATAGCCATTCTATGTTGTCATCTATGCATGATACTAAATTAGTTTTAATTGCTTTTATTGTTTTTTTTTCAAGGAATATGGAGCCCAAGGTATCGACCAGGAATGCCTTCACCGAGAAAGCTTAGTGAAACACTTTTTACTGACATTGACGTACCGAATAAGCATATCAGTATGTTAACAATGCATTGGGGACAATTTGTAAGCCATGATATATCACATGTACCAATGTTCAAGACATGTGAGTTTTTATATTTTTCTCTCGTACTTTCTCTCTCTCTCTCTTTCTCTCTCTCTCTCTCTCTCTCTCTCTCTCTCTCTCTCTCTCTCTCTGTCTCTCTCTCTCTCTCTCTCTCTCTCTCTCTCTCTCACTCTCTCTCTCTCTCTCTCTTTCTCTGTCTCTCTCAATCTATCTATCTATTTACCTTGCAAATGAAACTATATCGTGTCAAGATTTCTTGTTAACATAGAAAGTACCTAAGTAAGGGATGCATGTGGCAACTCTTCAAAGAAAGACAAGTCCATATCCATCGGAAAAGAGGAGATTAGCTTAAACTCAAAATTTTTGGAGGTAGTAGGCTAGAACTCTGACATGTAAAGACCTATCCAACCCATTGACTTTAAACTCAGACGATGCAATAGCTGTTAAAAAATTGATTTGGTTCTTTGTGTAATACTAAAACAAATTAAGCAGCAAAGGCTTATTTGAGGTATCTTGGATTGCAGTAAGACGCTACTTGATGCCATATCTAAGTAAATTTATCCAACTTTTGAATATTATATTTAAGCACATATATTTTAAATTTGCGTATAAATGTATTTTGGCAGACCAAATATAACTTTTTGGCAAACCAAAAGTAGCAAAGCTCTTAACCTTTTTGACAAAAATTTTCTCTCCATGGGCAGTGCTATTTTTAGAGTGACCCCCTTTCACCAATGTAACATGACAATATAAAAGAAGCAAGGACCCGTATGGTTTCAAACATTAAACTGCTTCAGATAATAAAATGTAATACTAAGAACTTAATAACAGAAATACAATTAATCTTTGGGTTTTGAGAATCATTTTACTCTTCAGTACTTCACTGCAGTAATTGCAATGCACTCAAAAATGTACTTTTAGCACTTAGAGCACGATACTATAATAAACGTCAGCGATGTGCTAGTGATCACAGGGAGCATGTTTCAATGAGAATTTCTACGGGATCATTGAGCAAAAATCTCATGTATATGCTGCGAAAAACTTCCTTAACTTTCCCTTATTTTGCAACTTTCCTTTGCTCGTAGAGTAAATTTAACCACTTAGACCATAGGCTACTTTGTGCTTCTTAATAATACTAGCTGGAAACCCCTTGACGGTTGCGGTTCAAACAAGATGCATCATGCCTAACTTTTTACTAAAAGTTGTCGGTGAGATCGAGAGGGAGGTGTTAGTAGAGAAGCCAATTGCCGACTTTAGACCTCCACTAATAGACAATGAAAAGCATTGGAAGATTTCCCTACTAATAAGGCAAAACATGCGCACCTTTTTGTTAAAAAGTTAGCAGTAGGGCGGACTGGGGAAGCGAGGTGCCACTGACACACTTTGACTCTTGATTAACTTCCTACTTGTAGAGGTACAAAATACTCATAAGTGAGATTTTGAAATACTCTCAAAAGACTTCATCTTCGAGATTACGACATTTAATGTTAAGGACTCGAAAAGGGTTGGAACGTCCCCAAAGGTTAAGCGGTCTCTTTGAAAATTGCACCATCAAATTCAGCGTATCAGAGAACTCAATTGCGAGGTCTCAAGTCCCTAGATACAAAAATGGAAAATTTTGACATTGAAATTTAAAACGGACAGAAATTACTCCGTGTATGAGGGGGCTGCCCCTTCATTAATTCTTTGCTCTTTACGTTAAAATTCTATTTTTTCCCCTAATCCTTTACGAATGACTGATCAAAAGCAAAGGCAATTGGAATGGAATAAAAGCTACTTTAATGTCATAATATCCCAGGAATAGAAAAGCTGATGGGCGTGCATTTGCTTTGAACAACATAATCGTCAGTGGAAATGTCTTTAATAAAAAACATTTGTACTTTTCTTGCACACATAATTGCTTTCAGCATAGTACAATAAAACTTTAGTGCAAAGAGCAGTGGGTTAAGGAGTTCTCAGTCTCCCTCATTTAAGAAATGATTTCTATTCGTTAGTTTTTAATATCGCTTTTTACTTTCATTTGACTAAATTTTCTTTAATATTTAATTCTAAAAAAGGACTATCTATGTCTGGAAGGCATAATATAGGTTATGAAAAGAACAAATCAGCATCTTAAATGTAAAAAAAAATTGAGCCAAATTGCACAAATTATAATAGACTAGAAACACAGTGAAGACATATTTCAAACAAAAAAAACTTTTTAAAGATGCCGATAATATTAATTACAGCAACATAGTAAAACAATATTTACATCAAATAATACTGAAAGTAAAAGAGTGGACATAAAAGGAACCTTGAAAGCATATGGATAAAAATTCTTATTTATATTTTCTGACATGAAGAATTTAGGTAGCTACTTCTTCCACACGCCTCGCAGAAGTTCTGTCACATAAAGACCTCCAACAAGCACAAGTAGGACACCTACTTTTGCCTTCCGTCAAATTTCCGTCAAATTCAAAAACCTCTTTTGTTTTATGTCCGGATGACGAAAATTTAAGGACCTCCCTTCTTCTCTTCTGTCCCTCACTGGAATCAGGTTGTGCTCTGATCGCCAAATAAATAGTAAGGACACTGGTTTGTACTTCCAAAAAAAAAAAAAAAAATAGGTAAAAATCCATAGATGTTGTCATGATAAGAGTTCAGGGATAAGCCTGAAAGATAAAATAACAGTTTTTTTAATTTAAAGTAAGAAGCAACATTAATTTGGAGACAAACAGAAATTATTCTTTATACTAGGGGGGCTGCTACGTCCTCAACCCTCGTTCTTTACGCTAAAGTCTTAAAGCTCTTTAAAAATACTTCTCCTACACAATCAAGGATCTTTTTTTGAGTAGTCTTTCCTAAAGAATGTGGACAAAAAGTCAAACTTTAGCATAAAACGCGAGGGTTAAAGACGTGACAGCACCCATAATATAGAGAAGAATGTCTGTTCGTCTTAAGTTTTCATGTTGCTCCTTACTTTAGTTAAAAAAACTTATTCTTTTTTATTTTTTGTTCTTTTTTATTGAATTTCTGACTGTCTTTCAAATCATGCTTGGAAATCCCCTCCCCCTCCTCCTGTGACACTCTCCTGGAAAATTTCTCAGGAAACTTTCCTCCCCACGGAAAATTTTTCCATGGGAAGCGGCCCACTCCCCTCAGAAAATTGCTCCAAAAAAATTCTGTACGTTTCCCAATAACAAATAATACAAGTTAACAATATAGGCAAATTGCGTAACTTACAGCTCTTTCTTCAGGGACTATGGAGGGTCTTGTCATCACCAAAAGCATAGTTATTTGACCTTTCGACTCTGCTGAATAAAAATGTTATCGTAAAATGTTGACCGGATGTCTTTGGAGGAAAATAAGTGTGGGAGGAGAGCTAGATACCCTCCAATCTTTTTGGTCACTAAAAAAGGGAACTAGAACTTTTGATTTTCGTTTAAATTAGCTGTCTGTCGATCTTCTAAGACCACTTTATACGCTTGTTATCAAAATAAAAAGCCAATTCTTTTGATGTATATATTGTTATTAAAATTACGGTTTTTAGAGTTTCGGCTACTATTGGTCCGAGTCTCTTCTTACTTACAGTTTTTTACCACGAACTGTTTGGTTTTCCATTAATATTGACATTAGATGTGTTGTTTGTGTCTATTTTTTTTTTTTTTTTATAATACATAGTTTGGAGATTTGAACAATGTAGAGTTGGACTGTAGACATAGTTGACGACTTGAAGCGGGATCTGAGGCGTTTTCTGGGGGTTGGGTATTGGATTATAGTTAAAAATGAGTCATATTCTGACTGATTGTCTGCACGAAATTCTGCCTACAGTTTTGTTTGCTTACTAGGGATACATCTTGCAATTGTTTTTCTGTAATACGAAGTTATATAGTACTTTTGGTTTTATTTGTATGATTTGGTTTGATGACTTGGCTGCTGGTTTGAATGACTTGGGCTCTATGTTATCCACAGACTGTAGACTAAACAAATACCCTAAAAACAAATAAAGTGTGGTTTACTGGATAACAACACACATCGCAACTGTATTGTATATCTTATTATTGTGTTTCAACTCTAGTAAGGTTTCATATAAACTGAACACTCACAATACCCAGATAGTAGAGTTAAACCAAAACAACGACAAAACTCAGAAGAGTTCACTCCAGTTTAATTCAACCGATACAAATTTAAACTCGGGTAAACTTGAACCAGGCAAACTGAAAGCGCACAAATGTCAAGCTTCACAAGACTGAACCCGTAAAAAATTTAACGCAAGAAAGTATTTGGATGTCCCTTCCCCAATGAAAAATGAAAGCTTGGTGCCAACGAAACTAACTCAGTACGATCCAAAAAAAGTGCAACCTGTCATTTGCCTTTGGCTAATTTTGAGTTATATATGCACAAGGGGATATGCTGGTATCGCTTCATTAGATTGATCCACACCGCTCCGTCCTTAGGATGAGATTAAAATTGAACCTAAAAATACACTTCTCTTGTTTTGGGCCCCTTTTCATAGGCAGCGCAATCGCGCTGCCTAAGTAAAGAAACATGTTGGCACAATGTATTATTTTTTTTTTTTTTTTTTTCCATACCAGGGCACGTCGTAGGGAAGGAGTTGTAGTAGAAACTTGAAAAAGGGCTCATTCGATTGGAAATTGGAGTGGCTTGTGCCCTTTTTAATAGTTAAAAATGATTTGAAGGCAACTAACCCCCCTCCCAAGCCAACCATTTCCCCTAACACATCCGATCAAAATTTTGACAGAGCCATTTTGTTCAGCGTAGTTGATTTCCAGATAGAAATTATGTTTTTGGTGAGGATACTCCCCCACAACCCTCAGGTCAACGGTTTTAAGTTATACCCCTCAGGTCAAGGGTTTTAAGTTATATAAGAACGATGTTGGCACAATGAATTATCTATTATTTTTTTTTCTTTTAGACCAGGGCACTTCGTGTCGAAGAAGTTGTCGTAGAAACTTCGAAAAGTGCTCATTCAATTGTAAATTGGAGTGGCTTGTGCCCTTTTCAATAGTCGGAAGTGAATAGAAGGTATCTAATAGCCCTTCCAATCCCACCATTTCCCGAAACACATTCAATCAAAATTTTAAGATAGCCATTTTATTCAACGTAGTTGAAAGTTTTGGAAGTTAGGTCTTTAAGTTTGTAAGCTATGCCCGTGGGGGCATATAAGGTTTGTATAGAAACCGTTGTCGTAGAAACTTCAAAAAGGGCTCATTTAATTGGAAATTCAAAGGGCTAGTGCCTTTTTAATAGTCGAAAGTGATTGGAGGGCAACTAACCCCCCTCTAATGCCCATCTTTTCCCCAAACACATCCAACTAAAATTTTAGTGGCTCATTCAATTGCAAATTGAAAGGGCTAGTGCCCTTTTTAATAGTCGAAAGTGATTGGAGGGTAACTAACCCCCCTCTCACGCCCACAATTCTCCTAAATACATCCAATCAAAATTTTTAGATAGCCATTTTATTCAACGTAGTTGAAAGTATTGGAATTTAGATCTTTAAGGATGACAACCCCTCCCCCCCCCACAGCCCTCAGGGCAAGGGTTGTAAGTTATGCCCTGGGGGCATATAAGGTTCTATAGTATGCAGTGTTGTAGAAACTTCAAAAAGGGCTCATTCAATTGGAAATTGAAAGGGCTAGTGCCCTTTTAACCCAAAAGGTAAATATTTACCATATCATATTATTGAGTTACGACTAAAGTGAATATACCACTCGATGCCTTTTTATGCTCTTTACGAATACAATAATCATTTTTGTCGGCTAAATAAATTTTAGCCCCCCACCCCTATATATACCAATTCAGGGTATATATTTGCAGATTAGGTGGGTGTTGGTAATTTTATTTCTGATGTAAATGAGAGGTAAGTTTAAACTTGAATTGAAGTTATCAAGTATTTTCCAGTAGGTTGCATAGGTTGCATCAAGACATGGCTAATTGTAGACAGATAAAAGCCAAGACGGATAGTCCCAGTAATTGAGAGGCAAATGTTTAAATGGCTGGGCCACGGGTAAATGGCAGGAGTAAGCATGAATCTCTTATTGGATACATACTTGCTTGTTGGTTTTTGGAAAGGCATGCCTGCCTAGAGTCTCAGGCATGCTGATAAGGTTTTTATAAGGCATGCTATAAGGTTTTTATAGAAACCGCTGTCGTAGAAACTTCAAAAAGGGGCTCATTTAATTGGAAATTGTGATTGCTAGCGCCCTTTTCAATAGTTGAAAGAGATTGGAGGGTAAGTAACCTCCCTCTCACGCTAACCATTCCCCTAAACACATCCAATCAAAATTTTTACATAGCCATTTTATTCAACGTAGTTGAAAGTTTTGGAAGTTAGGTCTTTAAGGATGACAACCCCTCCCCTCCCCCCAGAGTCCTCAGGGCAAGGGTTGTAAGTTATGCCCGGGGGGCATATAAGGTTTTATTGTAAGCGATGTTGTAGAAACTTCAAAAAGGGCTCATTCAATTGGAAATTGAAAGAGCTAGTGCCCTTTATAATAGTCGAAAGGGATTGAAGGGCAACTAACCCCACTCTGACGCCCACCTTTTCCCCAAACACATCCAATCAAAATTTTAAGATAACCATTTTGTTCAACGTAGTTGAAAGTTCTGGCAATTAGGTCTTTGAGGATGACAACATCCTCTCATCCCTCAGGGCAAGGGTTGTAAGTTATGAGTAGAGGAGGGGGTCCGACTCCGAACAGGGCTCCTTATATGGGCATAGAATACTGACAGGGCTCCAAATAAGGGCATAGCCTCCCTAGGGAGAATGATTACGTAATGGGGTCAATGACCTCTTTTTTCCAAGGTCGATTTATTTGATGTTTCTATGTGTAATAACTCCGGGGCGAAGGTTGCACATGCGCATTGAATTCTAACGGGAACAATGTTATTGATCTAGGACTCTAGGGGGAAGTGAATTTCCGAGAACTTGATTGCGTAATCAAAGTGTGTCAGCAACAACAACAACGACCTTGACATTCTCTGAGAGCGTGCACTTACAACAACACCAACCTCGACCGTGGAACACCTGTGCTGTCGACCTCAATTCACCTATCGTGAATCAATAATTCCCCTTAGAAACAACAAATTAATTTCCCCTTTCTTGACAGATCAATCAATCAATGACATCATCTGTCACACTTTAAAAATTTTCGCCTAGAAACATTTCTCCAGGAATAGATCCAAGTCATTAATGTCTTTGCCTCGGGGACAACTCTTTTGGTCGAACTCCAAAGGATATTAATAACCAAAGGCCATGGAAACAATTAGGCAAGAAACATCTTAGCGATGAATTGTTTTAGTGCGCGAAAAGGTTTCCTATTAATTTGAAATGCGTTAGCGCAGAGATGCGAATAACAAAGGAACACGCTGAATTTGCGTTTAGGGATTATTTGGGCGAAACCGTTTTAGATAGGTTATGGAACTATTTCGGCGAAACAGATAGAGACATTTTAAAAGAAGATTTTTGAAGAGATTTTAGAAGAGAATTTGAGTGTGGTCGTTATAATACACAAGTTTCATTTGAACAGTGTTGTGAGGTCCTCTAACCCAACCCCAAAGGGTTCCAATCCTCCTACCCCAACCCCGAAGGAAGCCCCCGGTCCTCAAAGGCCCCCCAAGCTCCCAAAGGCCCTCCACCGGTCCCCAACTGTTCCCCAGGTCCCCAACTGCCCCCCCGGACACTCAAAGGCCCCCCAAGCTCCCAAAGGGCCACCGGCGCCCCACAGCCCCACCCCCCCCCCCCCATGCCCTGCCCCGCCCCCCCCAAGGCCCCGCGAGCGCCCCACGGCCCAACGGGGGCCCCAAGGCCCTCCCCCGGGCCCCACAGGTCCCCCAGGCAACCAAAGGCTCACCCGGTGCCCCAAAGGCCCAACGAGCTCCCAAAGGACCAACGGGGTCCCAAGGGCCCTCCCCCCGGTCCCCAAATGTCCCCCAGGCACCCAAAGGCCCACCTGACGCCCCCAAGGCCCACCCCCCCCCCCAAATGCCATCC